>NC_091159.1:31124543-31207043 GCF_040958095.1 Procambarus clarkii | reverse complement strand
CATGTCCCCTCGTTCTGTTACTATTCCGTGTGAACATTTCGTCTATGTCCACTCTGTCAATCCCTCTGAGTATCTTATACGTTCCTATCATGTCCCCCCTTTCCCTTCTTCTTTCTAGTGTCGTAAGGCACAGTTCCCTCAGGCGCTCGTCATGTGTGTGTGTATGTGAGAGAGATATGTGAGTCCTGATCGAACTCACATATCTGGACTCCCCCTGACACATACACTGTCCACTTGACCATTATGGGCCTAAAAATTCTACTTGACTTGATGGTGGGGACTGGAAGGCATCGTGCTCTCCAGGTCGGATGTTTCGTTTGGTTTTGCCTTAATAACACCTGAGAAAATCTTTCATCATGTTATAGTTAGCAAAATTAAGCCCACCATATGTACATTTTTGTATTAAAACTTTTTGCTTTTACTCCTTAAAAAATATTCGGTGATTACCTGAGATACAATCGAACAACATCCGGCTCAAATATACTTACGTTTGGTTGTATCTTGGAATAATTATTTATTATACGTAAGATTTAGGTTCATTGTTTAATTATTCTAGCCCTCTGCACTCTTTTCGATATAAAAAAATATATATTTCAGCAGCTTTGAAAGATATTGTACTTATTCAACTTCAACCAATTTTTTTTTAACAATAACTTTTCTAAATGTAAGAATATTCATTTCAAAATTCAGTGCTCTACTTTTGGGGAGCGAGTTTAACGCAGAGAACGTGAAAACCCACGAATTAAAAAGAGTTAACTTAATGTTGGTGTTTGCGGTGTGAGGAAAGACCATTCATCAGGTCCGGGATCGAGGCCACGCCAACAATTGCTGCCTCCGAGGGTGAAAATAAGAAGGTGAATGGTAAGGACTTTTTTTTTTTTTTTAGATAAAACCTTTCTTTCTTCTCTTTTCCTCTTTCCAACGACTGAAGTTAAGCTGATCTAGCGAGGACAAATGAGCATCTGGAACTTTCTTTAGAGAGTTGTGTGTGTTCATGTGTGTGTCTGTATTCTAGTTGTATTCACCTAGTTGTGCTTGCGTAGTTGAGCTCTGCTCTTTCAGCCCGCTTTTCAACTGTCAATCAATCTGTAACGTTCGGTTATTTTACGTTGTTGAGTAGATTTGATGAACAATATTTAGTGGGTTTCATATTTATTTATATATTTAGTAGTCTGGGATGCAGCAGGGTCATGGATGTTGAGACGGAGCTTGGACCCGAGCAGAGAGCCGAGTGAGGCTGGAGTCGCGGAGCTCTACATGGGAGTGGGTTGTAGCTCAATGCGGTCCTAATCTGCTGTCTGTTTTGTGTCGAAGCTGTAGCGTCTTGGAGTCGATTAGAACTGCATACGCCGAGTGCTACATTCATGATTATGGAAATTGTAATGTCGACTATTCGATTGATTGATTGATGAAGATTAAGCCACCCAAAAGGTGGCACGGGCATGAATAGCCCGTGAGTGGTGGCCCTATTGAGCCATCTGTGGAGGTGCGACTGCGCCCTGCGAGACGGGAGATGTCTCCCGACGTCGGCTATTCACTTTATGCTTGCTTATGTCCGGTGACTACACCTCAGCTTCCTCCACTAGGATAAGAGGAAGGAAGGACTGTTACCTGTAATTAGGAAAAAGATTATAGCTTCTGTAATTAGTGCTAATTAGTTACACCATTAGGCTAATGAGAAGTTGGAGTGAGTATATTGTTTGTACTCGCTACAAATCAACTTTTGCTAACTGCTAACTCCTTTTTTTTCCACATACACACATGCACAGGAAATAGCCCGTAGCAGCTGTCTAACTCCCAGGTACCTATTTACAGCTAGGTAACAGGGGCATTAGGGTGAAAGAAACTCTGCCCATCTGTTTCCGCCGGCGCCGGGAATCAACCCCGGACCACAGGACTACGTATCCAGCGTGCTGTCCACTCAGCCACCAGCGCCTTTGTGTGTGTGTGTGTGTGTGTGTGTGTGTGTGTGTGTGTGTGTGTGTGTGTGTGTGTGTGTGTGTGTGTGTGTGTGTGTGTGTGTGTGTGTGTGTGTGTGTGTGTGTGTGTGTGTGTACTCACCTATTTGTACTCACCTACTTGTGCTTGCGGGGTTTGAGCTTTGGTTCTTTGGTGCCGCCTGTTTGCACAGGCGGGCACCCACACACACTGTCTGCACAGTGTGTGTGTGTGTGTGTCGGTGTGTGTGTGTGTGTGTGTGTGTGTGTGTGTGTGTGTGTGTGTGTGTGTGTGTGTGTGTGTGTGTGTGTGTGTGTGTGTGTGTGTGTGTACTCACCTAGGTGTTCTTCCGGGGTGGAGCTTTAGCTCTTTGGTCCCGCCTCTCAACCGTCAATTGACTGGTGTACAGATTCTTGAGTCTACTGGACTCCATCAAATCTACGTTTGAAACTGTGTATGGAGTCAGCCTCCACCACAGCACTGCTTAATGCAGTCCATTTGTCAACTACTCTGACACCGAAAAATTCTTTCTAATGTCTCTGGCTAATTTGGGTACTAAGTTTCCACATGTGTCCCCCTTGTGCGTACTCCACAATGCTAATGCTAAAGAGTTTGTCTTTGTCCACCCTGTCAATTCCTCTGAGAATTTTGTAGGTGGTTATCATGTCTTCCCTAACTCTTCTGTTTTCTGTCTGTCTGTGTGTGTGTACATGTGCGCTTTTGGGTATGAATCTTTCCTGTAATATTTTTATATAGGTTCTTCAATAGTTCGTATCCTCTTTTATTGAAGAAATTGAAATTAACGAATGGAATCTTTCAGGAGTGTTTCGTGCACATATCAGGAGAATACGAATCCAGATGTTCTGAGCCCTGAAAGAAAATCAGATTGTTGCTCCACTTCACTCAGCGGGATTTCGTGATGATTTTGCCTGATATCCGCTTGTTCGTGAGCTTTCTAACTAACCACTCAACCAATACGACTTAACGTTACGTTATATGGTAACCAGCGTACCAAATACAACCTGTTATGACCAGTTGCTGCTCACACAAATCACACTTACATTTCAACGGCTAATACCGTTGTATTAGCCGTTGAGATATAAGTCTCGTCCTTGCCATACACTCAAACCTTGATAAAGCACTCAGGAGAGTGCGAAAGACTTGGGGTAAACCGTAACATAAAATACACAAGTACATAAGTGTGGGGTTTTATCTTAAGTGGAACATTATTACAAAATGTTCTACTTGGGCTTCTTCTGGGTGATTGGGGAAGTGTAGCGCGAGACGGGATGGTGATGATTGGTGATTATGTGTTGTTTCGTCATCATATCTTCAGCCACGTTATTGTGACTCATCACAATTAATGATGTAAGAGAGTGGTGAAGGTAGTGATGGTGAGGAAGGGGCAAAGATGAAGAGGAGGTAGAAATTGGAAGAGAGATAGAGATGGAATAAGAGGCTAATATAAAAGTGATTATAATTCATATACAACAAGGGAAGTAAAACGTAAGCTGGGGAAGACGAAGAGGGCAAAATATGGGACAGAGGAAGAAGACGAATAGGGTAAAAATTGAGGGAAATAGTGATGGATGCGGAGGAGAAGAAGAAGAAAGAACAAAAGGAGAAGAAGGAACAGGAGGGGAAGAAAGAGCTAGAGGAGACGGAGGAGTGGTTGTGTGGTATATTGGAAGGAGTTAATTCCTCAGTGGCTTGTCTTACCACTTGTGTGTTGAGAGAAACTGGTGTCCTGTAAATAACGGAATGTATATCTATCGAATTTGCATGTATATCTCTTGGTTCTCACTCTGTCTATCTGTTTCCTGAGTCTTGCGTTCTGTGCTTACTGATATATTACACAGTAAGTTTATGTCTTAGCAATTGTTTTATGGTTTGTTTATGTTCTTGAATTGCTTACATTCGTCTACCATCTTTCCTCTGATGTGTTGGTTTCGAGAAGTTTTCTTGTACCGCAACGTGAACTTTGGCCGGAACGTGCTGTGATTTCATTCGCCTAGGCACTAGGATATTCGAACCGCCGACCGTACTAGCAAAACACAAAAATTCCTGTACTGTTAGGCAGTAGTTAGTTGCCTCTAGAAGCTTTTCCTTATTAAGGCCGTCTCATAGTATGTTGGATAAAGCATTGGCCTCATGGTCGTGAGGTTGGTGGTTCGAGTCTCCCAGTGCCCAGGTGAAATATTTTTTATTTCTACGATAGTGTGGTTGACAATTTATTCTGATATTTGCATAGTCAAACAAGCTATTTGAGTTAGCAGCTAGCGTGTCTAGTTGCTATGTCATCCTTACTGATCCAGTACTTCCTACAGGAACTTCTCACAGGATCTCTTATTGTAATCACTCTTTAATAGGCCTTTACTTTGTACTTCCTACCTTATCTCTCACTCTACTGTGTAACAAACTATTTGTAAGGAATTGACCAAACCACACACTAGAAAGTGAAGGGACGACTACGTTTCCTTTTCCTCAATTGTAAGGAATTGGAAACCTTCCTTCAAGTAATGCCATGAGTTGATTATGAGAGTAACTCTATTTTTTTCAAAGAATGCAGTTTGTGAAATCTGAGATGATTCAAGTTATTGAAATACTTTATTCATTCTATGCCAGGAGTAAGAAATCGATGCACTTTTTCAAGAGTATATATGCTACATCCTTGAGGAGGGTGGGTGAGGACAAAACAATATTCCAAACGAGAAAGATAATTAGAGCTTTGAAAAGTACCGTCACTGGTGTTTGGTATTCTCTGTTTTAATCGTCATTTTCCATCATCTCATTTTCCAGGCTGATCCTGCGTTTGATTTACCGAACGCTCGAAGCTAAGAAGTCTACTACGGGCTCTCCATAGCCCGTGCTACTTGGAACTTTTTGTTCCCAGTAGCTGAGTCTAAAACAACCGCTCTAAGCTTATGTGTCTCATTTGTTCTATTCTCTGAGTATTAACTTTGTTTCGTTGTTTCGGCTTTTGAGTACCTGGTAATGTTCCTGTCTACTTGTCTTTCTCTCAGTCTATCTGTCTTCTGAATGCCTCTTTCAGCGTGTGTCTGTCACCTGTTTTTTTTCTGTCTATATCCCGCTTTCTCTGTCACCTTCATTCCTAGCATTCAGTAATGCGGAACTCCACCTTGCTCAGTAGTTGGAGAAAGGTTGGGGGTCAGGATACAATTGAAGTGGTGCAGGTTGTTGCAAGTGTTGCTATTGAGTAAATTATGAGATATTCCCAAAATGTGTCTGTTTTTCAGCCATTAGAGCTGATCGTCAGCCTCGCCTTTTGCAGGTCGGCGTTCGATCGCCGATGGCCCAGGTGGTATCTTCCCTATCTCACCTCCTATCCAAGCCACTATCCTGTCCTCGTATCCCTTCTATGTGTTCTTTAGTCATACTGTCTTAGAGCTTTTTCCTTCTAATTTCATAATTTCCTGTAACCTGTCTTCCTTGCATGGCTGAACAATGGTCCTCGTGATCCCTGGAAAATCATACTTTGCTAACCAGGAAATTCACTTTATCACTGATTTCCATCCTCGTTGCAACAAAGCCACGAAACTCCTGTTGCAAGCTATGCATTACCTATCAACGTTGGTAGGAGGAAGGAGGTTTAATACTCTCACAAAAACCAAGAGGCATAGCGACAACTAAATTATTATTCATTAGTCTAACCGTTCATAAAGAAGGTCCCCCCTTCTTTATGGAGGGGACATTCATTAGTGTACCCGTTCATAAAGAAGGGAGACCAATTTACATGATCTCGTAATATATTTGTTCTCAATCTGATTGAAGAATATATTGATCTGGTCCCCCTAACCCCTAAATAAGTTCTGACAACCTGTAAGGCCTATCGAGATTTCCCTTTCTCCCCCCCCCCCCCCCCCAGTACGCAACCTACACTAGAATCTTAACTTACTGGTGTCAATTTACTGCACGGTGAACAGAAGTTTTAGGTGAGCGTTTCGATTGTCTCGGGTGTTGAACCTGTGATCTTCCCTGTTTCCTCCATACAGGTTTCAGCATATAAGGTAAGCCCCCTCAATAAAGGTGAGGTTTGGTGTTCTGTTATTGAGAGGGGGAGGAGTCGTGAGATTTATGGAGTCATATACATATTTCTTTATTAAAACCACTACTAATATATTACTAGTAGTATGAGAGAGAGAGAGAGAGAGAGAGAGAGAGAGAGAGAGAGAGAGAGAGAGAGAGAGAGAGAGAGAGAGAGAGAGAGAGAGAGAGAGAGAGAGAGAGAGAGAGAGAGAGAGAGAGAGAAAGAGAGAGACGGACAGACAGACAGAGACAGAGACACAAACACAAACACACTAATATGTTCATCAATATCTTACCATATTAATGACAATAATCCTCTAATATTACAATTTGCTGCTATGTGTAATGTGAGTGTAAATGTGTCATCGTCCAATGGGGCGCAGTTTGGGTCTTTGATATTAAAGATCTGATCAAGTTTTGCTTCTGAAGCTTAATTATCACTGCTGTGAAATCATGATCATCATAATCAGTATTATCCTCATCATCGTCACCATCATCATTATCCTCATCGTCGTCACCATCATCATTATCCTCATCATCGTCACCATCATCATTATCCTCATCATCATCACCATCATTACTTCCACGTTTCATACCAACTAGAGATGGCGAGGCATCAGTCAGGAAGAAATTTTTCAGTAACTTGAAATGTAAAAATTAAATACTAAATAATTAGGCACAGATTCACTTCGTCGTAATTTTCATGCTGCGTACTGTAGCCTCACGCGCTTGTAATACTGCAACCCAGTACCGTCACGCACCAGAAATATACCAACCCATTACCGTCACACACCAGAAATATACCAACCCAGTACCATCACGCACTAGAAATATACCAACCCAGTACCATCACGCACCAGAAATATACCAACCCAGCACCGTCACGCACCAGAAATATACTAACCCAGTACCGTCACGCACCAGAAATATACTAACCCAGTACCGTCACGCACCAGAAATATACCAACCCAGTACCATCACGCACCAGAAATATACCAACCCAGTACCATCACGCACCAGAAATATACCAACCCAGCACCGTCACGCACCAGAAATATACTAACCCAGTACCGTCGCGCACCAGAAATATACCAACCCAGTACCATCACGCACCAGAAATATACCAACCCAGTACCATCACGCACCAGAAATATACCAACCCAGTACCGTCACGCACCAGAAATATACCAACCCAGTACCGTCACGCACCAGAAATACACCAACCCAGTACCGTCACGCACCAGAAATATACCAACCCAGTACCGTCACGCACCAGAAATATACTAACCCAGTACCGTCACACACACCAGAAATATACCAACCCAGTACCGTCACGTACCAGAAATATACCAACCCAGTACCGTCACGCACCAGAAATATACAAACCCAGTACCGTCACACACCAGAAACATACCAACCCAGTACCATCACGCACCAGAAATATACTAACCCAGTACCGTCACGTACCAGAAATACACCAACCCAGTACCGTCATGTACCAGAGATACTGCAAACCGGTTCCGTCACGTCCGTCAATACAGGACGGCAACCGTCAATACATGACGGCAACCGTCAATACATGACGGCAACCGTCAATACATGACGGCAACCGTCAATAGAGGACAGCAACCGTCAATACATGACGGCAACCGTCAATACATGACGGCAACCGTCAATACAGCCTCAAAAGTAAAGTAGTGCTTCACACAATCTGGTGTAAAGTGCTTCCGATGAATTATTTAAAAATATATTTCGCGTTCACTCTTTTAAACAAAGAAATTCCAGGTATCATTATAACCTACATCTCGGGCGCTATTTGCTCTTAATTTCCTTTTGTACACATTTACATTTAAAAAAAATTCTGATCTACATGTGTCAATAAAACTTTACGATAATATATATCTCCTCATTATTAATCTGCATCATTTATGATAAACACCATTTTGTCCTCTCGAACGTTCATTATATATTTCTTTATAATAATAACAATAATTTGCCTCGTAGATCTTATATATGTATATATTCACAAAACATTTATTTACACATCCCACAACACTAGTCTTTTGTACATGAACAACTATAAAGTTGCAGGTTTCATTATTGACAGCTTCATGTGGTGTTCTGCCTGATTACATGCTATCTACAGTATTTTATAATGCATCTCTCTGCATGCTTAATGCCTTTCATAAACTTTTTCTATTAATCATTTTGTGTTTGCTCAAAGATCGTAAATCGAAGAAATACGTTAAAATATTTCTGTCACTCTCTGCTACTAAGGTCGCGACTTTGTGGACCAATAACTAGACTTCCGGTTTCCCTTTTCTGTATGGTTATTTGGCCCATAAAGTTTGTTCTCTTTAACTGGCATAGTAATGTCTCAATAGTTCCTTCACTGAAATAATTATTATTTTTTATATGAAGGTATAATAACAGAGTTTTGTTTTGTAATGCCCATGCTTGCAGGCACATTCATTCTCTTTCTCTCTGTTGGGAGAAATTTTCTCTCTCTCATTTATGTTTGCAGATTTCTCAAGCTTAAGCAATGAAGAGTTTATCTTCTCCAAGATAATAATTTGCATCATTCAGTCTTGCACTCTGCTTGCTCCTCACTATTTACTTCATGGAAACTCACTCTTCCTCTCATCTCTCGGCAACGAAACCAATCAGGTCTTGATTTGTGTGTTTCTCATCAACTCCACCCTTGGGAAGTTTGAGTGTACTCATTCCACATACTTCTAATTGTTCTCATCAACTGTTTACATCTTTCTTTCTTTTCCTTCTTCCATTTCGTCCTACTATTTCTTTGCATTGCTTCCTCTCTTACTTATGCCTCCATGTATCTCGTCTTTCCTCTCCCCCACCTATCGCTCGTTCCATCCCTCTCTCCCTCCTGCATCTCTATTTCCTTCCCTCTCTTCCCCTTAATCTCGGTATTCCTCTTACCTTCACCCCCTCTCTCTCTCTCTCTCTCTCTCTCTCTCTCTCTCTCTCTCTCTCTCTCTCTCTCTCTCTCTCTCTCTCTCTCTCTCTCTCTCTCTCTCTCTCTCTCTCTCTCTCTCTCTCTCTCTCTCTCTCTCTCTCTCTCTCTCTCTCTCTCTCTCTCTCTCTCTCTCTCTCTCTCTCTCTCTCTCTCCCTCCCCTACTTCCCCTTTTCTCCTTTTCCTTAACTGCCTAACTCATTGCTTCTCTTTCTTTTTCTCTCCCTCTCTCCTTCCCTTCCTTCGTTCCTCCTTCTTTCCTCCTCCATCTTCCCTCCCCTCCTGTCCCACTTCTCCTCCTTCCCACCCCCACCCACCCTCCCTCCTCCTCAGGCCCTTCAGCCAGATAGAATATTTAAGTTTATTTGCTGAATAAATTTGCATGGCGAATTTTGGCAATGAGGATAATAGAAGACCAAGTTGAAATTGAAGTATAATGAGATGTTACTTACATACATTTTTAAGTACTTTGCTTAAACAATTACAGGTAACTTGTGTCTCGTATTCTTTTCCACCCATCACTAAGTTTTAATTATTATAGAGAGCATATACGGAACCAAGCTGTTATATACGTATGAAATAACACCTATAATTCAATGGTGATGAAGCTTTGAAGGATTGATTCACGGAATCCTAACAGTGATAATTATATTAATAATGACACCAAACTGGGATGATTTTTAAGTGAGAGATACATTTACTAAAGAGTTCAAAACACTTACAAAAGAGATTCGAGCACTTTTGTACCAGACCAGGACATTTATGAAAAAACTGGACCACTGACAAGAGGGAATTACTTACATGTAAATGTATGTACTTTGTTCACATTTGTGTTACTCACGTGGCCCCACCAAGTGAGGTGAGTCGATGAAATATCTATGCCCAAGTTGACCACCGATCGCTGTCGGTTCTTGGATAAATAGTCTCACAACTACCACGATTTTTGTACGGTCAGTGTGGTATAGAGGTAAAGGTACCAGGTACGCCAAGGTGCTTAGTGTTCCTGGCTTTGAAATCTTCTGGGGTGTGGAGTTTTCAGTTGTATATTGGCTTGGGACCCATTCAAGCTTGTTCGCATGTATATATATATATGTATATATATATATATATATATATATATATATATATATATATATATATATATATATATATATATATATATATATATATATATATATATATATATATATATATATATATATATGACAATGTCAGACCACGGAGGAAAAATGAAACAGGAAATTTCCTTAAGTACTTTCGTATATTAAATACATCTTCAGAAGGTCATTTTACAGATCGAGTGATGGGTATAAATAGGCAGGAAGGAGTGGTGAAGTAAGGTGAGGTACAATACTTGGACAACGCAGACGGCCCATTGGCCCATCAGATGCACCCAATTGGCACATCCGATGTAGCCCAATGGCCCATCTGATACAGCAGACATACAAGCATAATATATAGGTAATTATAACATAAAGAAGTAAATATATACAATAAATTAGTGAGACAAATGTTTTTCAATGATTCTACTTAAATCGCCCTTTAGCTGATCTATTAGAAATGGATCTAAGTTATATAGACCACTGCTAATATTCAAATTACTTTCTTTGGTGATCTGTATCAAAGCAGATTCAATTATGTTTCTGTTATAGGTGCTTTTACAATTTGTTATTGAAGAAGCACTCTCCCAATCAATTTGGTGAGCTTTTTCTGACAAATGCACAAACAAAGCATTAGACAATTGGCCATGTCTTACAGAGTATATATAATGATTTGTTTGTGCATTTGTCACAATTTTGGAGTTAAAATTAACGTAGATATATGACCGAACCTAACCAACCCTACCTAACCTAACCTAACCTATCTTTATAGGTTAGGTTAGGTTAGGTAGCCGGAAAAGTTAGGTTAGGTTAGGTTAGGTAGTCGAAAAAGCATTAATTCATGAAAACTTGGCTTATTAGGCAAATCGGGCCTTGCATTGTAGGCTGAGAAGTGCGTTCTGGCTACTAGGTACGACATATATATATATATATATATATATATATATATATATATATATATATATATATATATATATATATATATATATATATATATATATATATATATATATATATATATATGTCGTACCTAGTAGCCAGAACGCACTTCTCGGCCTACTATGCAAGGCCCGATTTGCTTAACAGGCCGAATGATTTTCTTTATTTTCTATTTATTGTTTCCAATTGGTTTATTTTAAATATTATTATTAAATTATACTAAGAACATAAATTATTGACTTAGTTATGTTAGTTTAGGTTAGGTTATGATAGGTTAGGTTAGGTTAGGTAGGGTTGGTTAGGTTCGGTCATATATCTTCGTTAGTTTTAATTCAAATTAAAAAAACTTAACTCATACATAATGAAATGGATAGCTTTATCATTTCATAAGAAAAAATTAAGAAAATATTTAAATTCATGAAAACTTGGCTAACTAGGCAAATCGAGCCTTGCATAGTAGGCTGAGAAGTGCGTTCTGGCTACTAGGTACGACATATATATATATATATATATATATAGGACGAAGAAGGAGAGAGCCATGGCAACTGAGGCAAGGAAGAAGCACAGGGAAAGTGTAAACTAGGATATCACAGCCCCCAACACAACATTCCCAGAGACAAGGGGAAAGCCCACAACCAGCATCCTGGTAACCCCAGAGGGGAGGGCAACACTACCGCCCTCTTCTGCATAGAAACCTGCACTACCCTTCACCCTATCTGCCCCCACTCTAATGCTCACTCAACCCTCCCTCCCTCCCTCCCCCACCCCATTCCGAACCAGTCACCCCTCCCCAAATTCCACCATGGTGCCCCTTCCCCCCTTCCCCCTCCTCCTTCACACTATACCCTCCCTGTCCCTCCTTCCCCCCCCCCCCCCCCTCACACTATATCCGCCATGCCCCCCTTAGCTCCTTACCCTAAACCCTACCTTTCCCCCCTTCCCTTGGACTAACAGAATCCTCTGAAACCCTGTTAACCACCTCACAGATCTTCACACCTATTGAACAGCTTCCTAAATCAGCAGAACGCTCACCAAGAAGGAGACATGGGAATGAACAGAAGAAAGTGAGTTTCAAGGCAATGTACGCCAAGATAGATGGGATTACAAATAAAACAAATGAACTTGGAGAATGGGCACTAGAAGAAAACCCAGACATAATAGCACTCACAGAAACAAAGCTAACAAAAATCATAACAAATGCAGTGTTTTCACAGGACTACTATGTAGTGAAGAAAGAGAGAGAAGAATGGGGACTATTAACAAAGTCCGTACAAGATGTGATGGACTATGTCACCCAAGAGTTTTAGGTGGCAGTAAACAGGTTTATCCAGGCCCGACAGGAAAAAAACGATAAGCAAAAGAAGAATCCTTGATTTACTACTGTATGTATTAAAGCAACGGAACTAAACATAAGGGCGTAGAGGAACTTCGGAAATAACAAAACACCAGAAAGCAGAGAGAGATACCAAAGAACTAGGAACGAGTATGTTAGTGTGAGAAAAAAAGATGAGAAAAATTATGAAAATGATTTAGCTAATAAAGCCAAGACCGAACCAAAGCTACTCCACAGTCACATCAGGAGGAAAACAACAGTGAAGGAACAGGTGATGAAACTAATAACGGGTGAGGACAGGTATACAGAGAAAGACAAAAGGTGTGTGAAGAACGTAACGAGGGGTTTCAGGAGTTCTTCACAATAGAACAAGGAGAGGTCACTGTGCTAGGAGAGATGGCAGTAAACTAAGCGGCCTTGGAAGGGTTCGAAATTACAAGAGATGAGGTCACGGCGCATCTGTTTGATCTGGACGTGAGAAAGGCTTTGGCTCAGACGGAATCTCACCATGGGTATTGAAAGAGTGTGCATTTTCCATAGTGTATAGTAGGTCACTGGAGACGGGAAACCTACCAGAAATATGGAAGGCGGCTAATGTAGTCCCAATATACAAAAAGGGTGACAGACAGGAGGCACTGAACTACAGGCCAGTGTCCTTAACTTGTATACCATGCAACGTGATGGAGAAGATTGTGAGAAAAAACCTAGTAACACATCTCGAGAGAAGGGACTTCGGGACAACCAGTCAACATGGGTTCAGGGAGGGTAAATCTTGCCTTACAGGCTTATTAGAATTCTACGATCAGGTGACAAAGATTAAGCAAGACAGAGAAGGCAGGGCGGACTCCATTTGTTTGGACTGTTGGAAAGCCTTTGACGCAGTACCCCATAATAGGCTGATGCATAAGCTGGAGAAACAGACAGGAGTAACTAGTAGGGCGCTCCAGTGGATAAGGAAGTACCTAAGCAATAGGAAGTAGTGAGGGGTAATACCTCAGATTGGCGTGAAGTCACCAGTGGAGCCCACAGGGCTCTGTACTCGGACCTATCTTGTTTCTGATATATGTAAATGATTTCCAAGAGGGTATAGACTCATTGTTCTCAATGTTTGATGACGCCAAAATTATGAGAAGGATTAAGACAAAGGACGACAGCTTGATTCTTCAAGAATACCTGGACAAGCTGCAGGAATGGTCGAACAAATGGTTGTTAGAGTTTAACCCAAGCAAATATAATGTAATGTAGATAGGTGTAGAGAGCCGGAGACCAGATACAAGGTATCATTTGGGAGATGAAATACTTAAAGAGTCAGAGAGAAAGAGAAAAACCTGGGGGTTGATATCAAGTTCATATCAAGAGAATAACTTCAGCGGCATAGGCCAGGTTGGCTAACATAAGACAGGCCTTTAGAAACTTGTGTAAGGAATCTTTCAGAACTTTGTATACCACATATGTCAGACGAATCCTGGAGTATGCTCCAGCATCGAGTCCATATCTAGACAAGCATATGACTAAACTGGAATAGGTTCAAAGATTTGCCAGCAGACTAGTACCCGAACTGAGGGGTATGAGCTTCGAGAAGTGGCTATGGGAATTAAACCTCACGTCACTGGGAGACAGACGAGTTATGGGGGACATGATCACCACATAAAAGATTCTCAGAGGAATTGATAGGGTAGATAAAGACAGACTATTTAACACAAGGGCCACACGCACTAGGGGGACACAGGTGGAAATTGAGTTCCAAAATGAGCCATAGAGACGTTAGAAAGTATTTTTTTCAGTGTCAGAGTAGTAGACAAATGACTGCCTGCATTAGGAAGTGATGTGGTGGAGGCTGACTCCATACACAGCTTCAAGTGTAGATATGATAGAGCCCAGTAGCTCAGGAACCTGTACATTAGTTTATTAACAGTTGAGAGGTGGGATCAAAGAGCCAGAGCTCAACCCCCGCAAGCACAACTAGGTAAGTACTCACACACACACATAAATACACAAAACTACCCTGGTAGCTAGACGCATTCCATTAGAGCGGATTAATTCTGTGGACTGTGTACTGAATGGGAATTATTTCCTCTTGCCCCAATACCCACCACAGACCCTCGTCGACCTTCTCTGAAAGCCGCTATGCCACACGCGTGTAGACCACACACGCAGTAGGTGAGACAGATAGGTAGACACACAAGCAGGTGGGCTGGCAGGGAGGAAGAGAAGAGTTTAGGCAGGAGGAAGGCAGGCAGGATGACAGGCAGGCAGGCTGGCAGTCAGTCAGACAGACATGCAGACAGGCTGGCAAGCAGGCAGGCAGGCAGGCAGGCTGGCAGTCAGACAAGCAGACTAGCAGTCAAGCAGGCAGGCAGACAGTCAGTCAGACAAGCCGGCAGGCTGGAAGTCTGGCAGGCCGGTAGGAAGACAGTCAGACAGGCAGTCAGTCTGTCAGCCAGACAAGTAGGCAGGCAGCCAGGCAGCCAGGCAGTCAGTCAGTCAATCAGTAAGTCAGTCATTCAGACAAGCAGACAGGCAGGCAGGCAACCAGTCTGTCAGTCAATCAGGCAGGCAGTCAAACTAGCAGGTAGGCAGGCCCGTAATCAAGGCAGGCATTCAGTCAGTCAAGCAGGCCAGTAGTCAGATAATCAGGAAGGCAGGCAGGCAGTCAGGCAGTCAGGCCGGCAGGCTGGCTGGCGGACAAATCAACACTCACGAATTCTCTCAGTACTCCGGGGTGTCGATGGGTAACAGTTAAAAGTTTAATCACACCCGCATTTTCCAGTATTGGTATCCGGATTATACTTGGGGCCTCGACGCAATATCCAGCACGCTTGTCTCACGCTGGTCATCCGGACCAGGTCATCTGGACACTAGGGAAGGGCCGGAGGGAATGGGGAGAGGAATCACACGAAAGTAAAACCGGTTGCGACTGTTATCGGAAAGAATTTTTTTATTTTATTTTCAGAATAATTTTTACAGACATGTGTTTGTCTGTGCCAAAAAGACGATGGTGAAGGAAGAGGGGTGTCAAAACAGGTGTCAATAGGCAGTTAAAAGGGACGGAGAGAAAGAACATTGAAAGAGCATTGGAGAGGTTCGAGGGAGGCAAAAAAACAAAAAAAGATAACATAGGTCCGAAAGAGCAACAGACTGGGGGAAAGGAATGAAGTAGAGAAGTACAATATCACAAATGCCGTCGAGTCAGCTATCAACACACTTTATACCACTAAAGTCACAAGTATTTTCTGCATTCCGGCTGTTTTTGTTGCAGTGGGGGGGGGGGGGGGGGGGATAGGAGAGTGGATTATGCGTATTTGGAGTCTATAGTCGTAAATACGTTTCGTTGAATTCCTTTAACCTTTTATGTAAGTTTAGTAGAGTCTCCTCTTTGCTTATTCATATTTTTCCAATATTTGTTGGTTTGTCTATGTCGGTTTTAGAACGTTTGTACTGTTTTATTATTCTTACTTACATAAATAATGAAAATTAAAGCTATTTCAAGTTAGTTTGTAGTTTCAGACGATGGTGTATTGTGGCTGCGTCTCAGCAATACCTGACTTACAAATGAGCTTTTACTATTCTTAAAGTTTACTACTTTAATGGAGAGAGAGAGAGAGAGAGAGAGAGAGAGAGAGAGAGAGAGAGAGAGAGAGAGAGAGAGAGAGAGAGAGAGAGAGAGAGAGAGAGAGAGAGAGAGAGAGAGAGAGAGAGAGAGAGAGAGAGAGAGAGAGAGAGACAGAGAGAGAGAGAGAGAGAGAGAGAGAGAGAAAATAAAAACTTTCAGAAATTCGTTAATGTGTTTTGTGCTGTCTTTCGTGTTAAAATATAATGACAATTTCAATCTGCCATAAGTCTTATAAACTTAGTCACCAGTCTATTGTGTCAATTCCAATTAAATGTTCCACCAATATCCACAACCCAATATCCACAATATCTCGCTCCATTTCGTGGACATCTGTAGGTACAGATCGGCCGTGATTCTGTTATCTTGAAAACCAATTTGCTTCAAACTTTTTATATAATAGTTATTATGGTCATATTTTTAGTGTCCTCAAGAACACTGAAAATTTATTAACGTTGATAACGTTTAATCAGTGTTGATTCAATAAAGATTATCTTGATTCAGCGTTGATTCAATAATGATTATCTTGATTCGACGTTGATTCGACGGTGAATCGACGTTGATTCGACGTTATTCAGGCAGGTTTTGGCCACTGCTTGAGTAAACGGGAGGGTAAAGGATAGAGAGGGAAGAAAAATGGGAAAATATGAGAATGGGAGGGGGGTGAGGAAGATTTTGGAGAATGTGGAAATGAGAGGTAAGGAGAAAGAGAAACAAAACGGACAGAGACTCGGGCACCGCCGGGTACCACATCTAGTGTTCTAAGTAAGGGATCATGTTCTCTGTTGAATGCATACTTGGAAGAGAGCTGCGAATGGAGATGAATATTCTTAAAAGAAGTTGCAACTTGCATATATACGGAAGTTCGAACTTACATATTTGTTCAGAAAGTTGAAACTTACATAGTTGTGGTCATATGTGTTTACTAACAATTAGGTCGAGGTGGAAAGTTTATACTTGCTTTTTTTTGTTAGGAGTAAACGCTAGGAGCGAGAGAGAAAATCTGCCTTTATAATTAGTATTTTTCATGTAAGTTCATATGCTCATAGCTAGACCTTCTCTTTAGCACTGGGGACTACAGAGCTATCAGAACTTTCATGCGGTTGTAAAGAGCCCCTATATTTCCTTTATAGTGCCATAAGAGC
The DNA here is from genome assembly GCF_040958095.1 of Procambarus clarkii. NCBI lineage: Eukaryota > Metazoa > Arthropoda > Malacostraca > Decapoda > Cambaridae > Procambarus > Procambarus clarkii. The sequence continues at coordinate 31,189,953 of NC_091159.1, read as the reverse complement.
CATCAAAGTTCCTATATAGTGGCATAGAAACCCCAGATTTTCTATGTGGTGGTTAAGAATCACCAGATTTTCTATGTGGTAGTTAAGAATCACCAGATTTTCTATGTGGTGGTTAAAAATCACCAGATTTTCAATGTGGTGGTTAAGAATCACCAGATTTTCTATGTGGTGGTTAAGAATCACCAGATTTTCAATGTGGTGGTTAAGAATCACCAGATTTTCTATGTGGTGGTTAAGAATCACCAGATTTTCTATGTGGTGGTTAAGAATCACCAGATTTTCTATGTGGTGGTTAAGAATCACCAGATTTTCTATGTGGTGGTTAAGAATCACCAGATTTTCTATGTGGTGGTTAAGAATCACCAGATTTTCAATGTGGTGGTTAAGAATCACCAGATTTTCTATGTGGTGGTTAAGAATCACCAGATTTTCTATGTGGTGGTTAAGAATCACCAGATTTTCTATGTGGTGGTTAAGAATCACCAGATTTTCTATGTGGTGGTTAAGAATCAACAGATTTTCTATGTGGTGGTTAAGAATCACCAGATTTTCTATGTGGTGGTTAAGAATCACCAGATTTTCTATGTGGTGGTTAAGAATCACCAGATTTTCTAAGTGGTAGCGCAGAATCCTCAGAATACATACCTGGTGGCACTGAGCTACCAGATAATTATCTAGCTATCGTAAGGAGTCATCACATGGTAGTTCTTGAGGCTTATTTACTCTACAGAAAACTTGAGTGCCCAAATATCGACCAGATTGTTTGCTTCATTTCTACTCACATATATTTCAATATGACATTAATTAATGGGAAAATATAATGATTATAAATATTTGCGATAAATAATACTTTGAATAATTAATAATAATTACATTAATACCATAAAACGAATAATTTAGGTATTAATAAATCTGTTTCTTATTATAAAAATAAAAATGTTCCTTTGTATATTACGAAAATAAGGTTATTATTTCAAAAATTACCTTTTCCAGCCTATGTTCCACTCCCCCTTCACATAGTGACACAAAAAATCACGAAGGTTGATAATCCTCCTGTTCTTTTCATGAATTTTACCCCTATTGCTTCCCTTCAGAGTAAAACTTCTCTTTCCTGTAATACTCTTTTTAAAAAAAAAAAAATCCACAACTCTCTCTCTCTCTCTCTCTCTCTCTCTCTCTCTCTCTCTCTCTCTCTCTCTCTCTCTCTCTCTCTCTCTCTCTCTCTCTCTCTCTCTCTCTCTCTCTCTCTCTCTCTCTCTCTCTCTATCTCTCTCTCCATCTCTCTCTCTCTCTCTCTCTCTCTGTCTCTCTCTGTCTCTGTCTCTCTCTCTCTCTCTCTCTCTCTCTCTCTCTCTCTCTCTCTCTCTCTCTCTCTCTCTCTCTCTCTCTCTCTCTCTCTCTCTCTCTCTCTCTCTCTCTCTCTCTCTCTCTCTCTCTCTCTCTCTCTCTCTCTCTCTCTCTCTCTCTCTCTCTCTCACTCTCTCTCTCTTTCTCTCTCTCTCTCTTTCTCTCTCTCTCTCTTTCTCTCTCTCTCTCTTTCTCTCTCACTCTCACCCCGGCTCTTGTAATCCGCCTTGACTGCTGCCTGACAGATCATGAACTATTATCATGCAAACATGCAGGCGCCGCAGCCCCTTTTCCCAGGCTTTCCTCATGCATAATTCGCATGTTTATCTGGGAGTATCCTGCCACGGTGGTACACCAGGCAGCTCCCTGCCTCGTGGAATATCCTTCACACAATACCTGAAGCTGAATTATAATGTGAGGAGATCTATATTTATTATTTGCATATATATATATATATATATATATATATATATATATATATATATATATATATATATATATATATATATACATATATATATATATATATATATATATATATATATATATATATATATATATATATATATATACATATATATATATATATATATATATAAATATATATATATATATATATATATATATATATATATATATATATATATATATATATATATATATATGTCGTACCTAGTAGCCAGAACGCACTTCTCAGCCTACTATGCAAGGCCCGATTTGCCTAATAAGCCAAGTTTTCATGAATTAATTGTTTTTCGACTACCTAACCTACCTAACCTAACCTAACCTAACTTTTTCGGCTACCTAACCAAACCTAACCTATAAAGATAGGTTAGGTTAGGTTAGGTAGGGTTGGTTAGGTTCGGTCATATATCTACGTTAATTTTGACTCCAATAAAAAAAAATTGACCTCATACATAATGAAATGGGTAGCTTTATCATTTCATAAGAAAAAAATTAGAAAAAATATATTAATTCAGGAAAACTTGGCTTATTAGGCAAATCGGGCCTTGCATAGTAGGCGGAGTACGACGTTCTGGCTACTAGGTACGACATATATATATATATATATATATATATATATATATATATATATATATATATATATATATATATATATATATATATATATATATATTTATATACATGGGTTGTTACAAAAATAATAATACAAAAAGGTGCTTAAAGGTTATGGATCTCTTGAAAAACACGACAATGGGAAACATTGATGAATGTCACAGACGGGTTCGATCATTGTTGCAAGTCAAACACTTCTTCGAATTCCTTTGAAGTTGGACTAGTACCCAAGACGCAACAGGCATTTCCCCTCTGGATCGCAACACTAGGGCGCTGGAACAAGAAACTTTTAGCTCTCTGGTCTTTTGTAGCGCTGATCAATTTGTCCCCCAATTCCTTCAGGAACTTCAATGCACATTTTCCCCAGTTGTTTTATACAACTGTAATATATATATATATATATATATATATATATATATATATATATATATATATATATATATATATATATATATATAATATATATATATATTTATATATATATATATATATATATATATATATATATATATATATATATATATTAAATATCAATACAAAGATGAATAAATAGTTATAACTAGCCAACTAGTTTGACAGTCAAGCAGGGGAAAACAGGCAGACAAGCAAACAGACAGACAGGCAGGCACACAGACAGACAAACAGGCAGACAGGAAGGTGAAAACCAAACAGACAGAGAGACAAGGAAGCTTGCAGACAGACATTTCCAAATATTCTCAGTACTCTGTCGCCGGTGACTTGGGGGGGGGGGGGGAAGGCCGACAGGACACGCAAAAAAAAAATTAAATTACATTCGCATTTTCCTGTATTGGTTGCCGGATTATGCCTGGGCTTCGGAGCAATATCCGAGGGGGATGCTTGCCGGATGTTGGTCACCTGGCCCCAAACACGGGTGTTCAGCGGACAGCGAGGGTTCACGGGGAAATGAAGAGAGAACAGTTCCGAACAATTTACGGTAAGGGAGTAGAAGAATTGTTATGGGCACCTGTTAGTCTGCCTGTGCGAAAGAACCACGGTGAGGGAAAGGGAGTCGAGGATGAAAGAGAGAGAGTAAAGGTGATGGAGAAGCATCCCATCCTCCGAATTTACAGTACGGTTTAATACTAAGTGTAATAAGTTCATTTCCTTACTGTCATACATAGTACATAATTGCATATGGGGCTGTTACATATACCTCCCCATTTATTCTCCTCGATTCCTATTAAGACACTCAGAATTTTAGGATGATGTTTTCAAGTTCAATTCACTATACACAAGTTTTATATATCAGGAATTTTTTTTCAGTTTTATTAAACAATAGAGATTTTATACAAAAATTTAAAATATCCTGAGTTACTTTACAATTTATTGATATACTTTAGTTTTGTTTTAATAGTTTTATAAAACTGTAATATCAATATTATATATTTGATTTTATACAAAATTTTAAAATATCCTGAGTTACTTTACTATTTATTCATATAATTTAGTTTTGTTTTATTAGTTTTATACAACTGTAATATCAATATAGCTATAGGTTAAGTACTAATTAAGTAATTAAGTAATTAATTGTAATTAAGTAACAATAAAATGCTTATCTTCAAACACTAAGATGGTTAGGTTAGGTCGTGGTTTTCTTTTCAGCTTTTCAGGTAAACTCAAATATTAACATTATATTTGACAGTATGGTTTAATACTAAGTGAAAATAAGTACAATTCTTTACTGTTTTGAATAGTACATAATTGCACTTACTTGTGCTGTTACATTTACCTTCCCATTTTTAGAGGACGGGCTGTGGAAAAGAGAACCTAGAAAAAGAAACAAGATGTGAAGATACTGTGGAAGAGATACGGGGAGTGTGAGAGAGAGGAGAGGAAAGGTGGGTGAATCAGAAGTGAGGAGAATATTGAATTCCACTATAAAAGTAAATATACAATGACAAATACAAAGAAATCACAGTAGCAAGATGTATCAACAACAAACTCATTTGAAGTAATGCAGGGATTTGATCTATCATACTAGGGACTCCCAGATGCTAGTCTTAAGCGATTTGGCCATGATAGGACAAAAGCAAATCTTACAGGAGATAATGATGAAGAACACCCTTACCCACAGGCCAGAGTGCAGGGGCGCTAGTCGTTCAACCTGTGATGGGGCCACACTTGGGGCCTCCATACTCTCAGCGGACTCAGTAAGTTCCTGGTTGATTAGCTTTTGTCCTATCGTGGCCGACTGGGTTAAGGCAAGCATCTGGGAGCCACTAGAATGCTGGTTCAAATCTCTTCATTGCTCCAAATGACTTTCTCTTGCAAGGGAGATATAACGGGAATGAATGGAAAAGAAAATACGGATTTCCACAAAAAAATAAAGTAAAAAGAAATTCAGAACAAAGCAAGGGTCAATGGTACCAAAAAAATTTATTGGTGATATTGAAAGGAGAAACAAAGAAGTGTTTAGGGATAAAGGACTAGAAAGGCAACAGATTACAGAAAGGAGGGAGGAAAAGAAGGGCATCTGATTAGGGAAGAGATGGATTAGTAGAAGTATATTTTTCTATATGCCTGACATGTTTTTTGAACACACAACTTGGTATTCTGAGAGGCTCAAGAAAAATGTTAACGAAACATTACAGCAAAATATAGTCAATGCATGAGCGATGAGAGGAGAGGCGGTTAGCCTGTAGAGAAAACAAGTTCATCAAATCTTTCATTCTCATTGGCCAGGGAACAGTAAATGGCGCATCCGTTGCTCTCTTGATGGTGCTCAAGACGAAGAAACAAGACATGAGCTATTTGTTTAATACTGGATGAATGTGTTTGATGGGAAGTTCTTCTGTAATTTCAAAACTCTTACTGCCGCTATATCTGTCGAGAATTTCGGTGTTGCATTGGCTAGGATGTCTCTGATGGTGGACTATTTGTGTTGATATATACTATGATCTTTAATGGAGAGATGATGTTTGTTCATAGTTAACTCACAAATATATCAAATTAGTAATAAATGTTCCCTGTTAGGTGACAGCAAAGAAACATCATTAATATATCTGCAGAAAACGTCAAAGGTTAATCTCAAACAGCACACCCAGAGATGAACCCATTTCGTATGATTAATACGAGGATGAAATTATATATAATTATTAATCCGATATCTAAAATTTGCCTATGTGTTGCAATACATAAATAGGCATGAAACTAAACTAGAAATAATTCAAAGACATGCAAACGAATGGAATTTGCTGGGCACAATTCCTTTCCTCGATCTTATCCCAAACCCTTATCCTCATTCCTTCCAAGTGCTATAAAGTCGTAATGGCTTGGCGATTTCTCCTGAAAATTACCTGACCATGCAAACAAACATATCTTGCAACTCAGGCAGTTGACCTATGAAGAGAGATTCGATTTCCTAAAGTTACGAAAGAAAGACGATTGAAAAAAACGCGAGAACATGATCACTACATTAAAATATTAACTAGAATGGAAAAAGTTAGAACCCCACCAAGACTAGTCCCAGAGCTGATGGTTATACGTTACGTTGAAAAATTAAAGATATTAAACCTCGTCACAGTAAGAGAGAACAAATAGGGATCACCACCAGCAAAATAATAATAATAATAATAAATCTTGTAGACGAACAAGGAAAAAATAGGTGCAAACAAAGTATTCGAATGAACTATAGAGAAACTAGAATTAATTTTCTTAACAAGAGGCAGGACCCAAGGACTTAATCTCATCCCCGAAACCCCAAAACTAAGCAAGGACAACTTGCCGAGGGCACAAACACATCTAAGTATTCAGAGAAAACAAGAAACCCCAGTCTTTACAAATTCTAATATAAAATATACAAAAGACAATATTAAACAGGCAGCAGCACACAGCTTCAGATATCTCCCCTATAAACATCATAACAACATGTTCTTGTGCTAAATTGGAGCGTGTTAATTGACACGGTTCTAAATTCCGCTGCTGTTAACACGCTTCTTTACAAGTCCGGTGTTAATACGAGCCGAGAGGAAATGTGTGTTTGAGTGCGTTATGGGGCTAGAATTTACATGAAATAACGGAATTATTCCGGGAGAAAACGATCGTGGAGTCCGTTGCTTCTCGTTAAGCGTCCGGTGTAAGCAATACGCTATGCTGTCCGGCCCATTTCGTTAATATTACGGATAATACGCTGATACTGCGTCCAGCTATATTCTGCCTTAATTGATCCTGCTAATATTTCCTATGTACATCCCGTTACAATTATCCGGAACTGTAAAATACTTCTCAGGTTTAATAGTGATAAAGGCCGAAATATTTACCCAATAACCTCTTTCGGCTTTTATGACAACTGGTGAGGTAATGGCTGAACTCTGGAAACTGACTTAATAGGAATTTGGAACCAACTGGAAATTCCACAGAGGGAATCGAACAGCGGAAACCTTATATTACTAGGACAGAACGATACCAATCAGCCAATTTTTGCTGGTGAAAATAGATTGGAATTATCACCTAACCCAAGTTTAAGTCACAAAGATATTCCCATAGTCCTGATTTAAATGCAAGTTTTCAGGTTACAGCGAACATCTTTAATGTTTCCTAAGGTAAGTAATGTTGTACCTAATGGCCAGCCTACTAGGTAAAGCCTAGTTTGCGTAATAAGTAGAGCTTTTCTAAAGTTATATATTTTTCTATAAAAAAATTCTTATGAAATTATAGGCTTTCCCTTATATTATATATGATTTAAATAATTTTTAATTTGAGTTAAAACTAACACAAATATGACCAAGCCTAACTTAACCAAACCTAACCTATCCTAACCTAACCTAACCTATCATAACCTAAACTAACATAACTAAATTAGTAATGTATGTTCCTAATATAATAATAATAATAATTCAAATAAACCAATTGAATTTTTGTTTTTTTAAATCGAAAATCACTCTGCTTATTAGGCATATCTGGCCATGCATACTAGGCCAAGTAGTGCGATCTGGCTATTATGTACGACATATGTTGTATTATACACACACACACACACACACACACACACACACACACACACACACACACACACACACACACACACACACACACACACACACACACACACACACACACACACACACACACACACACACATATATATATATATATATATATATATATATATATATATATATATATGTATATATATATATATATATATATATATATATATATACATATATATATATATATATATATATATATATATATATATATATATATATATATATATGTATATATATATATATATATATATATATATATATACATATATATATATATATATATATATATATATATATATATATATATATATATGTATATATATATATATATATATATATATATATATATATATATATATATATATATATATATGTATATATATATATATATATATATATATATATATATATATATATATATATATATATATATATATATATTAGGTACTCTCTCTCTCTCTCTCTCTCTCTCTCTCTCTCTCTCTCTCTCTCTCTCTCTCTCTCTCTCTCTCTCCCTCTCCAATATAGTAGTATATGCCTGTAATGATTGGTTAGTCTTCGATTCCAATGCATATAGGTAATCGCTGGTGAAGTGGTTATAATACTGTGTATGCCAGTGGGGGGGAGGGGTGAGCCCTGGTCATGCAGGTTCGAATCTTGGTCGAATCATAGAGTTCTTAGTGATTTATCGGTTAAGGGATCATTGAAGCTTTCTGAGAAAGAGAGAGAGAGAGAGAGAGAGAGAGAGAGAGAGAGAGAGAGAGAGAGAGAGAGAGAGAGAGAGAGAGAGAGAGAGAGAGAGAGAGAGAGAGAGAGAGAGAGAGAGAGAGAGAGAGAGAGAGAGAGAGAGAGAGAGAGAGAGAGAGAGAGGAGAGTGAGTGAGAGAGGTAAGTCCTGCTAGGTAAGGGAAGTATCACCACCTTTCTCCCTTCCTATCTACTTCCCCCACACCACCTACCCACACACGCTTACCCACCTCCACAATAGCAATTACCCCTTGCCTTTCCCCACCATACCCAACCCCGCTCCTCCTGTTTGCTGAAATTGTGTCTTCAATTTAGTCAAGCGAGAATGAACCAATTAACAACGAGTGAGGTACAATCTACCTGTTTTTTCACCGTATTTGTAGGGCTTTTTGTTTTGGTCTGTGTGTGTACAAGAATCATCTGTTTCACAAACAACGCCCCGATCCTGTGAGCGTTCTTTGTCAGTCTTGCTTCATATTAAACACCTCTTTCTAGAGTTTTTTTTACTTCTTCCTATCGTTTCATTCTCAGGTATTTTTATGATTATTCTTCTTTTACTGCACATTCTCAATTACCAGAAAACAACTTTTTTTTATCACACGCGATATGTAGTTTTTTTAATCGAGATAAAAGCACACTGGTATGACTTTTTCCTCCCAGCAAACTACCAGCATAGATCATGCTACTCTCAATGTTCATAAAGCTCTTGTAAACATATGCTGAAGCTGAAAAACACACGCCAACATTCAGCGGCACTCACAAACATTTTTGAGCTAACATGTTAAAAATCTCCAACATTCTCACATACGGACTTTAAGATACTCAAACCTTAGCTGCCATTCTGCAACATCCTCGCCGAAGCTACTTTTCAATGTTGCCTAACACTCCATCATTATTAAACATTGCCTTACACTCCATCATTATTTAACATTTCCAACATATTCAAACAGTTTCTAACATATCCTGACACTCACCAACACTGACTAACACTCTTCAACATTCAATACTAATCTCAAAGATTCACCACCTCTCTCCTACATTCATTACCACTATCCGAGATTCATCACTGTTCTACAACAATTGCTACTACTCTCCAACATACACCACCACTCCCAAACATGCACCAGCTCTCATCAACATTCACCATCACTTACAAACATTTACCACCGTTCTCAAACTTTCACCACATCTCTCAAATATCTTCAGATCACTCTCCAAAATATGCTTCCACTTTCTTGTATTAAACAACATTCTTAGATATTCACCAAAGGTCTCCAGGAATTGAGGATAGTTTGCAAACTGCAAAGTTATTTTGCAATATTTGTAAAACACATCTCACTATCCGCCAACATCTCAAAATTATATAAACATTTAAAAATTCTCCAGCATTTCAACATTTTCAAAAACATTTAAAAATTCTCCAACATTTCAACATTCGCCAACATTTTTTCAAACTGTAATTTTTACGTTTATCAATACAATCCCTAACTCGTCAAAACGCTCCAACATTCTCTGACATACTTCAACATTTATCATAAAAATTCAACATTACACGTAACCCTTCAACATTAAACCAACATTTTTTCTAAGTTTATCAGCAATCCAGTAAGCATTAAAATAATTTAAAGCTCACCATTAATCCAAGATTCATCATACGTTTGACAACAAATGCCAAAATCCTTACTCAACATTATCCAAAATATTCTCCTCAACATCCTCCTACCCAACATCCTCCACACACCAACATCCTCACAAAGAACATCGTCCCTAACATTCAACCCATTTTAAATCAACTTGTAAAAAAACACAGAAAAAGACCATTGCCAGTCTCTTTTAAGGATAACTTCATTAAGTTCTGTTAATTATACTAAGCCTCATCGTTGAGATTAAATTGCAAAAAAGTAATTAAAAGAATAATAGTTTCCTAACTCTTTCAGCTTTGCAAAATATCCTAATGGAATTGTTCATACTATACAGGTATTATACCCGGACTATACTTTAATTATACGCGAATTATAGCGGAATTATATATAAAATTCATGGGAGACAAACGGTAGTATTTTTTCTTGAGGAATAATTCTTATTCATTAACATGTACTTTCTTGCTGTTTGTTTAAGGTTATATTACAATGGTATTATTATGATGAAAGTTACTAGATTTTCATTATAATTTTGTGTCCCATTTCCAATTTTTTGGCTTGATTATCAGGCCTAATCAGTGCTACTACTGAAATTATTAGTAGTAGTAGGAGTACTATTAGCAGTACTAGTCGTACTCCTAGTGTTAGTAAGTAGTAGTAGTTGTGGTACTACTAGTGAATGTAAGTAGTTGTAGTTGTGGTAATACTAGTGATAAAAAATAGTTGTAGTTGTGGTACTACTAGTGATAATAAGTAGTTGTAGTTGTGGTACTGCTAGTGATAGTAAATAGTTGTAGTAAGTGTTGGTAGCTTTATTTGAATAACTAGGGGGAGCCAGCGTTGTCAAGGTCTGTCTCCCATCTATCTATCTATCTATCTATCTATCTATCTATCTATCTATCTATCTATCTATCTATCTATCTATCTATCTATCTATCTATCTATTTTAAACATTTATCTATCATTCTATATATTTATTTTATCCATTTATCTATCAACTTCCAAATTTATTTTATCCGTGTACCGTTTGTCTTTCTATTTCTATAGCTCCAAAACGTGTCTATCTATTCATCCAACTATCTCTCCGTCTTTCCGTCCATCTAACTATCCTTCTATATACACATCTATCTTTCCACCAATTTATCTATCTTTTTCTTCTAAATAATCAGGTTAATTAAGGCTGAGAGGGTCGTATAATTCTAAAGAGGTCCCATCCCGGTTTTATTTTAGACTTAATGAGCTCGAAAAATCACTATTTCTTAAAGTATTTAACTAAGGCCTACGCCAACCAGTCTATGTCTTTCCCGTGCCCGAGACTACCTCTCTCCCACACCCTAATAAATTGCGCGAGGCTAGCCCATAGCGTCTGATCTCCGACATTGAAGACAGAAAGACATACAGACACACAGACAGACATTCTCTCGTACCTTACAGATTGTATTTGTATAATTTATATTACTAATATTATTATTAATATTAATATAGTTATATTGCTGCATTTTTGTTCAGTCCAGTTAGCTATAGAAGCTCAGGGAGGAGTTATGTCTGAAATATATTCGGAACCTAGTTATTTCTTTTCGTTTTATTGATTGTTACAGAAATGAACGATTTCGGACTCGTAGCGCAGTAGGCTTCCTTCTTTACTCACTTTCGGGGATTCCATGCTTGATTCACGGGCGGGATATTAGTAGCTTGGTTCTTTTTATTTCACCTAATGCATCTCTGTTTACCTATCAGTAAATAAGTAACAGGGAGTTAGGCAACTTTTGCGGGGAATATATATATATATATATATATATATATATATATATATATATATATATATATATATATATATATATATATATATATATATATATATATATATATATATAAAGGTATAAAGGTTGGCTGTCCCCAACAAAATTACTATATATTATAACGTTTGAATTGTTGAAGTGAGAATTTTCTTTTATTACCAACCTGTTGACAAAACGCGATCCATAATTATATTTATTCCGGACGATACTAACGACGAAATTGGTGTGTTCGTGTTGAAGGAACATCAGTCAGGTAGTCACTTGTGGCCCACTATGTTTGATGGTTCATTTTTCAGGGAAAGAATTGTAATGGGGCTAAGTGTTGTGAGAGACGGTATATACGTTGTAAACTTCGTTAAAAACACTGAGGAACCAAATTCCTTCTGTGTTAAGTTATTAATGGGGGAACAGTGGTAACACACTCCTCCCGAGCCTCACGAGCGATTTAGCTTAGGTTGGGAGTCCTGGTCAGGGAGAATATACTAAGCACCAAGACATTCCTGTTCGCCTCTGTTCATCCAGCAGTAACTGGGTACCCCTGGAACACGGTTCAAACAAGAAGGATAACACCTTCCATGAGCAATAGGAAGGAAAAGCTCTCAGTCTGGTAACTGGTGTCAGAAGTCGTCTATTCCTAAAGCCACCTGTGTTAACATATATATTTAAATATTGGTGCACAACGTTAGGTGGAATGCAAAACGCATAGTTCTACCTTGACAGAACCAGGGGTCACTTAAGTTGTTTCTACCAGCTACTGGTAATACTCGTAGTTTAGCTGAACGTAAGTCAATGACAAAAATATAATTTATGGGATGAGAAGTGCTATCCATGTAGAAAGTAGTTGTTGTAGTGGTACTACTAGTGATAGTAAGTAGTTGTTACTATCATTTGTATTATATTTGTGACGTTGGACTGCCGGTGACCTGCAACAAGAGCATTGCTTTTAGCTGCAACATTTATCGCACGTGTAGTATAAGATATATCATCATCCAGACTCTCCTCGCGTTTTGTTTTACGTTATGGTAACCGACGTCATAAAGGCAACCTACTATGAAGAGCATTGGCAGGGAAATATCACCATTTTCTATGCCTCGGACTCGATACATCTTCTTCAAAGATGCTCTATACATCTCCTCGAACCTGTAAATCTTTCCTGAATCATGGCGACCTTGTTTACATTATTAAAGAGTTTATGAGCTCCGAGATATTAGGAGGTTGTTTTTAACGATAATAACCTTGGATTGTGAAGTGTCGAGGGTCGTAAGCTGTTTAATGAATATAAATAAAGCTGCTATGATTATAGGAAAGATGTACAGGTTTCGTAAGTGGCCGTGTGAACACTTGATGAGTCCTGGAGCTGAGAGATTTTGGTACTTATGAGTAGTTTATCTAGACAGGAAATTTTCAATAAAGTAAATTCCCTAATCCTTACTAAGGTATCTACCTTTAAAGATATTTATTACAAATGTTCAGCACTACTCGATCCTATATATGCTCAACTAAATGCCTTAAGACTTAGTTAATAATTCATGTCAAAGTACAATCCAAGTCTCACAAATAAAATTGCTTAGAATGTTTTGTTTAACTGAGAGAGCAGGATATTGGTTTATAATTCCTGCTTTTTGTTTTGTCAAGACATTACTTGTCGCCTTGAAGATTTGTGGCCAAGAACGCTTTACAAAGGTGATGAAGATGTACTTTCCTGGACCTTTGCTTACATTCTTTGTTGTGTGGAGGAAGAACTCATGTAATATTTACATTGTGTACATATTTACATATAAAGCTGTGCACATTGTGTAAATATTTACATATAAAGCTGTGTACATTGTTTAAATATTTACATATAAAGCTGTGTACATTGTGTAAATATTTACATATACAGCTGTGTACATTGAGTACATATTTACATTTGTTACAGGTGTACCAGCGGAACATGGTAACAGGAGTTATGAGTGGGAAAAAGCACTCTGGCCCAGTAACTTGGTAAGAACATAAATGACTTGTGAAGAGCAGCAGTCAGGCTGAATAGCTTGCTAAGTGGAGGAATCACTATTGAAGAAAGGTCTAGCTAAGTGACGAGAGTTATCACTGGGCAAGCCAGGAAGCCCGAGACTACCATCTAGCATGCAAAGTCGGAAGAAAAGACGATTTTGGACCACCTGTGCAACATTTAACGCAACATTATTCCATTATGAAGATGCTTTATAATTATAAACAGCTATCTTTATTAACATTATTCCTCTTGTTGTTCATTTCAGTCATTGTTCCTTTCCTTATGTCGCTTTTTAAGTTTTTTTATTACAGCAATACCAAAAGCCACTTAGCTCCACCGTCTGAGGGACACTTGGAGGACCGCCCTACTGACAACGTTATCAATTTGGACTTCGACACGTAATCATGGTAAGTGGTTGGAGACACTTACAAGCCTCAGGCTGGTCACTGAGGAGGTGGAGGAGGAGAGTGAAAAAGCATAGAGTAGGAAGGTTGGGGGTGAGATAGGGAATGATAGGGACAAAAGTTGAATGAGGGGGAGAGGAAGGGAGAGAGAAGGATAGAATGGGAAGGAGAGAGAGAGAGAGAGAGAGAGAGAGAGAGAGAGAGAGAGAGAGAGAGAGAGAGAGAGAGAGAGAGAGAGAGAGAGAGAGAGAGAGAGAGAGAGAGAGAGAGACAGAGAGAGAGAGAGCGAGAGAGAGAGAGAGAGAGAGAGAGAGAGAGAGAGAGAGAGAGAGAGAGAGAGAGAGAGAGAGAGAGAGAGAGAGAGAGAGAGAGAGAGAGAGAGAGAGAGAGAGAGAGAGAGAGAGAGAGAGAAGAGAGAGAGAGAGAGAGAGAGAGAGAGAGAGAGAGAGAGAAGAGAGAGAGAGAGAGAGAGAGAGAGAGAGAGAGAGAGAGAGAGAGAGAGAGAGAGAGAGAGAGAGAGAGAGAGAGAGAGAGAGAGAGAGAGAGAGAGAGAGAGAGAGAGAGAGAGAGAGAGAGATGAGAGAGAGAGAGAGAGAGAGAGAGAGAGAGAGAGAAGGGGAAGATATAAACCAAGTGAGAACTACTGGAAGAGAGAGGGAAGTAGAGTGAGAGAGTGGGAAGAATAGAAAGAGAAGGATTGGGAGGTATAGGGACGAATAAGAAGAGATAGGGGGAGATAAAAAAATAGAGATTGAAAGATGAGGACTGGGAATGATAAAAAGGAAATATAGGGTGAGTTTATGAAGAATTAAAATTGAGATTGGAAGATAGGAAAAGATAAGGAAGGAGACAGAGAAGGGGAGGAAGAGAAACGGAAGAAGAAGAACAGAAAGGGAACAAGAATGAACTGTGATAAGGAAAGTGATAGATATGAGAAATGGAAAGAAAACAGCTGATGTTGAAAAGCCACTAAGGAGGGAGGAATGAATAAAACACATCGGTGAATAAAAGCAAACAAACGCAATAAAAATAATTGATTTTTCTTTATTTTAGAATAATATTATTCTAAATAATAATAATAATTTTATTTTAGAATAAAAGTGTTGACGAAGGCAATCTCTTGTACACTCCCAAGTTATCCACCAACACCCTCTTACTCACTACCTTTACTCATCTCATTATATGGCAACAATAGTTATCCATTGTCTTATTGCCCAACTGTCTCCGCATGACGACTTCCTCATGCACAGAGAAAACTAGTAAAAATCTAATGAGTAAAAATACTAAAAAAAACACAATCTCACGACACTGGAAGACAGAAGAGTAAGGGGAGACATGATCGCTACCTACAAAATTCTCTGGAAATTGACAGGGTTGATAAGGATAAACTGTTTAACACGGGTGGTACGCAAACAAGGGGACACAGGTGGAAACTGAGTACCCAAATGATCCACAGAGATGTTAGAAAGAACTTTTTTCAGTGTCAGCGTAGTTAACAGGTGGAATGCATTAGGCAGTGATGTGGTGGAGGCAGACTCCATATGCAGTTTCAAATGTAGATATGATAGAGCCCAGTTGGCTCAAGAACCTGTGCATCAGTTCATTGACTGTTAAGAGGCGGGACCAAAGAGCCAGAGCTCAACCCGCAAGCACAAATAGGTGAGTACAAATAGGTGAGTACACACACACACACACACACACACACACACACACACACACACACACACACACACACACACACACACACACACACACACACATCTTTTCAGGATTTTGTGGCGCAGAAAAATAAGTCACAGGCTCACAACCGCGAATCGCGGGTTTAACCCTGAAGCAGGACAGAAGCGCTTGGGCATAACTCCCTTTCACACGATGCCTTGATTCACCAAGCAGTAAATAGGTACCTTGGAATTAGACAACTGTTCTCGGTTTCATCCTGGTGATGGTCAGTACTGACTGGTAGATGTGATACAATAAGTCGGAGGTCACTACATTAGAATCTTGGCGGATATGGAGGCGGGGGATCAAGAGCTAAATGTTCTGCCATTCAAGCACAAATAGGTGACCCCTAAATAGGTGAATACAAGCTCAAACACACACAAAAGAAACAAACGAAAACACACAAGCGCTCAAGTCAACATATATATTGAATTCCCACGCGGAATAAAAATATCCAAAATAGACACACATGTGTCTTCCCCAAGACACATGTGTGTCTCCTTCCCCAAGACACATGTGTGTGTCTCCTTCCCCAAGACACATGTGTGTCTCCTTCCCCAAGACACATGTTTGTCTCCCATCCTTAGACACATGTGTGTCTCCCTTCCCATGACAGATATGTCCCCTTTACCATGACAGGTGTGTCCCCCTCCCCAGCGAAGGTGTGTGCTCATGTAGCAATCCAAGAAATATTAGACCTTTCGTTTGCATTAAATGGAGCTCTCCTGCCGGTCACTGTATTGCAACTGAAACATTGCATGAGGATAAATGAGGCTTCATATCAAACAATAGCATATATGGACTCTTACATATGAAGTGATTCATATGTATTATTCGATACATATTACTATATGAACTCGAGGATATATAACAGAAAAAATGAAATCAGTGTTTATAGCACGGATCTTCGAAATTTGGTCTCATGTATTCCTTCAGTGGAGAAGTAGGTTGAAAAAATAACTCCCGAAAGTTCATTTTAGTTTCATTATGGCTTGACGCTAAGAGATGTGTTTCGTTGATCCTTGTCAACATTATCAAAGGCAGAGTTCAAGTGAAAACTTTTATTGGTAGATGCTACGAAAAAATTTCCCACAGATGTATATAAATATTATCAGACAGTTACTCAAACCTTCAGCTTAGTATATTTACAAACATTGCATACATATGAGACAAAGATATATTTATAGAATGAAAAACATAATTATAAGTAAATAGAAAAGTGAAATATATGAAGAATACAGTTTCTGTATTTTGTAAGATTGTCAACAAATTGTTGCCATCACAGCAACATGTCACCAAGCCCTCTGATTGGATTGTGAGATGCCAACTATCTGTTTATATTGTGCGAGAGTCAAAGTAGTAATTTGATTTGATTGCAAAATCAATTCCCATTTCCTGATTGGGTGACAACATAACTATAAACTCCGCTGTTGGGTACAATAAATCTCGCTGTGAAAGCTTTACTGCTCAATGGGCGTCTGTCACCAGTCCAGAGCATGTCAACACTCTGTTATTAGGTTTAACTCCGTCTAAAATATCTGTATTTAGAGTCGGGAAAAGGTCAGAAAACCATCAGAAACAAAACAACAATTTCAGGAGTCCTTAAATTTATTTTTTCCTTACACAATTTTAAGATACTACAGTATGTGATTTCAGATTTAAATTCTATGAAAAATATTGGATTTGATAATTTATTGAACACAAGAGAACACAACATTTTCTTACTTTTAGGTGAAGCATCACGCAAATCAAAATATTTTGGATGTTATATAATTTGTATATACTTCTCGAAATTCACAATATCTGGCATGCTCAGGATAGTAAGTCTTCTTACATTGTCACTACGTTACAAACATGAGGCCCGAATCTAATTGAACCTAGCCTAACTTAACCTAACCTTACTGAACCAGATCTAACTTAACATAACGTAACCTAACCTAACCTAACATAACTTAAGCTAATCAAACCTAATCTAACCTAACCTAACCCAACTTATTTCACCTAATCTAACCTAACCTAACTTTACCTAACCTAACGTAACCTAACCTAACCGAGAACCTATTAAACGTAAAATCTGAAGCCGCCATAGTTTATAGTACATCATATTTTGTACGTTGTGGATTTTGACGTCAAAATGCGATGTATTATTCGAGAGTACAGGTTGTTGCAGAGAATCGTGATTGCAGACGTGAAAGCCATCAGTTGCAGCAACTGATTGCACCACCAGTTCTCTTGCTGTCAAAATATAGTGAAGTCAATTGAAACAGTAACACCGGGATTTCCTAACCTGTCCTCACAACTAATGTGTCCCATTGCGTACATTATGGGTCCTAACGTACAAATAACAGAGTACTATGAAAAGCAGCGGCTCACAAATATCCACGTGTTCTATACACCGGTAGGTTAGGTAAGGTTAGGTTAGGTTAGGTTAGGTAAGGTTAGGTTAGGTTAGGTAAGGTTAAGTTAGGTTGGTGGCTTGGGTTCGTACACTCCTGGTTAGGTTAGCACACTGCGTTTTGACCGTTGAGGCATATCAAGAGAACGGGCTGCACTTCCAGTAGAGAGGATTTTAATGCATTCGCGTTCCTAATCATATTCATATTTCTTGTAGACTACAAACATTTGGTTTTTAATTAAAAACTATTTAGGAAATTTTGTACTTGTTTCTAATTATCTATAATTAACTCTCTAATTACAGTGTTTTGCGATCAAATGTCATACTCATAAAATTGAATGAGTCAAGATCCACTAAACAACAACATGTTCTCAAGACAGACCATGCATAATTATAGAGCAAAACAGTGCGGGAAACATTGGAGTCTTTTGAAAAAATCCTCTTCAAAGGACCAACAACTGTCCAGCGGAAGGTAATCATGCATGACAAACCTATTGAAGTTTTACGCTATAATTACAGAGATTAAACAAGATAAGGCTGGCCAGATGGCATAATAATAAAAAGGATGCATTTGAGACTGTTTTGCATAAGAGGGTCCAAGCACATGCCGTGGAGGCAGGCCATTGGTTACTCCAGATCACATAACTTGGCGTAACCAATGGCCGAGGGTCGACGAACGTCTTAACATTACACTTCAATCGAGCGCCGTCTTTTTTAATCAAAATAATGAACAAACTTTGCAGTAAAACCTTACATTAAATCCTTACATCCAGGGATCGTAAATTAAATAAAATATTGTTTAGCGAATAACCCAACCAATGCATGTGAAAGAAATGTCAAATGGCGTCGTTTCGGTCCGTCCAGGACCCTAATCATGTGGTAAGGAGTCCAGGGAAGGATTTTCTTTACAGTTGATGAGCTCTGAAGCTCTACGAAGTTGTTAGTCACAATAATAACATTGAATTGTGAATGAGGTTTTTCCAAACTGGTAAACTGCTTAATAAATGTCATTAAAGCCGCCATGATTGAGGAAAGATGTTCAGGTTTCTTAAATACTTGAATAAATGCTTGATGAATCATGTCTCAAGAGGTGCTTTTTACAGCCAGAATGTAGTGATACATTCTCTGCGTTGCTTGGCTATTCCTCGCGTTAGATGGTTAAGACTATCTTAAAAAATGTTAGTAGTGTATTCAGTGGAGTACCGTATCTTAATAGGACAGACATTCACGCTCATTCACCAGACAGACACACACATACACACATTCGACAAATAACCGTGCACATATCAAACACACACAATCCCACGCTATATAAACACACGTTCACACACCAAATTTTGGTGTGTGGGGGCCTCGTAGCCTGGTGGATAGCGCGCAGGACTCGTAATTCTGTGGCGCGGGTTCGATTCCCGCACGAGGCAGAAACAAATGGGCAAAGTTTCTTTCACCCTAAGTGCCCCTGTTACCTAGCAGTAAATAGGTACCTGGGAGTTAGTCAGCTGTCACGGGCTGCTTCCTGGGGTGTGTGTGTGTGTGTGTGGTGTGGGGGAAAAAAAAAGTAGTTAGTAAGTTAGTAGTTAGTTAGTAAACAGGTGATTGACAGTTGAGAGGCGGGCCGAAAGAGCAAAGCTCAACCCCCGCAAAAACACAACTAGTAAACACACACACACACACACACACACACACACACACACACACACACACACACACACACACACACACACACACACACACACACACACACACACACACACATACACAGTCGCCAGCCGTGTGGGAGGGTTTAGGAGGGTCGCGCTCCATGATAATTGTCAATATTCTCGGGCTTGTTAAGACTACATCACTACAGTGATGAATCACAGTTCTCGGTTATCACAAAGTGTATAACCGCACATAGGAAAGAAAAAATACAGTGATATCGCTAGAACTTTGTGTTAAACAGCGAACAATCATCAGCACCAGGATACGTGGATAGCAGGGCCACGAGGCTTATGTTTACATATTGAGTGCAGCAGGAGCAACCCCCGGTGTACCTCTCCTAGAGTGCCTCATCTCTTAAGTCTTCAATAGTGTGCAAGGTTTATGTAATATCTTATCATTGACACTAATGAATTTCATTCAATAATTCAGTAGTAATTTGGTAGTCAGGAGGCAAGGACCTCAAATGTGAACTCCAGCTGGGAATCTGATAAGCTGCTAATCCCCCTGTATCTCCACACACCGCCCCCCTCTAACCCCTCGCACGAACGCATGCACACGAACGCACGTACACATACACACACACACACACACACACACACACACACACACACACACACACACACACACACACACACACACACACACACACACACACACACACACACACACACACACACACACACACACACACACACACACACACACAGAATGAAATCTACTTGGACGATTAAAAAACATGCACAAAATCTATAATTTGTGATTCATATAAGTTTCGTTATCAAAAGGTAGTCATCAGGTAAAAACGGCAAGCAACTTATGACTATATTGAAAATAGAATTGTTATGTGATAGCTTTGAAGAAAAGGCTCCCAATCTGAATCACTTGGAAATTCGATGCTCGAACCCAGACCCAGCATGAATCGACGCCATCGTTTTGCCGACCAGTCCAACTGAGTGAGTCAGTAAAGCAAAATACGAACTAAAAGGTATAGGAAGTCATAGGATCATTTCAGAAACTTTGTAATAATTGCTGAATGCTGAATAAAGGGATAATTAGGCCGAAATGTGAAAAGACTGAGAAGATAGATTTTTAGGCTGGGGCGGTGTGGGGAATGTTAATTATGTCGGTCATTTCTCAGTGTGTGTGTATTCACTTAGTTGTATTCACCTAGTTGTGCTTGCGGGGGTTGAGCTCTGGCTCCTTGGTCCCGCCTCTCAACTGTCAATCAACTAATGTACAGGTTCCTGAGCCTAGTGGGCTCTATCATATCTACACTTGAAGCTGTGTATGGAGTCAGCCTCCACCACATCACTTCCTAATGCATTCCATTTGTCTAATACTCTGACACTGCAAAAATTCTTTCTGACGTCTCTATGGCTCATTCGGGCACTTAATTTCTACCTGTGTCCCCTAGTGCGTGTGCCCCTTGTGTTAAAAAGCCACACAAGTTGTGGCTTTTTAACACATGCTTTTGAATCAAGCATGGAACCACGGTTGTTTACAGCAATGACTCCTGTCCCATTTCCCTATCATACCTGGTTTTAAAATTATGAATAGTATTTGCTTCCACAACCTGTTCCTGAAGTGCATTCCATTTTCCCACTACTCTCACGCTAAAAGAAAACTTCCTAACATCTCTGTGTCTCATCTGAGTTTCAAGCTTCCATCCATGTCCCCTCGTTCTGTTACTATTCCGTGTGAACATTTCGTCTATGTCCACTCTGTCAATCCCTCTGAGTATCTTATACGTTCCTATCATGTCCCCCCTCTCCCTTCTTCTTTCTAGTGTCGTAAGGCACAGTTCCCTCAGGCGCTCCTCATACCCCATCCCTCGTAGCTCTGGGACGAGTCTCGTTGCAAACCTCTGAACCTTTTCCAGTTTCATTATATGCTTTTTCAGATGTGTGTGTGTGTGTGTGTGTGTGTGTGTGTGTGTGTGTGTGTGTGTGTGTGTGTGTGTGTGTGTGTGTGTGTGTGTGTGTGTGTGTGTGTGTGTGTACTCACCTATATGTACTCACCTATATGTGCTTGCAGGATCGAGCATTGACTCTTGGATCCCGCCTTTCTAGCTATCGGTTGTTTACAGCAATGACTCCTGTCCCATTTCCCTATCATACCTAGTTTTAAAAGTATGTGTGTGTGTGTGTGTGTGTGTGTGTGTGTGTGTGTGTGTGCTCACCTAATTGCTCACCTAATTGTGCTTGCGGGGGTTGAGCTCTGGCTCTTTGGTCCCGCCTCTCAACCGTCAATCAACTGGTGTACAGATTCCTGAGCCTATTGGGCTCTATCATATCTACATTTGAAACTGTGAATGGAGTCAGCCTCCACCACATCACTTCCTAATGCATTCCATTTGCTAACTACTCTGACACTGAAAAAGTTCTTTCTAACGTCTCTGTGGCTCATTTGGGTACTCAGCTTCCACCTGTGTCCCCTTGTTCGCGTCCCACCAGTGTTGAAAAGTTCGTCCTTGTTTACCCGGTCGATTCCCCTGAGGATTTTGTAGGTTGTGATCATGTCTCCCCTTACTCTTCTGTCTTCCAGTGTCGTGAGGTGCATTTCCCGCAGCCTTTCCTCATAACTCATGCCTCTTAGTTCTGGGACTAGTCTAGTAGCATACCTTTGGACTTTTTCCAGCTTCGTCTTGTGCTTGACAAGGTACGGGCTCCATGCTGGGGCCGCATACTCCAGGATTGGTCTTACATATGTGGTGTACAAGATTCTGAATGATTCCTTACACAGGTTCCTGAACGCCGTTCTGATGTTAGCCAGCCTCGCATATGCCGCAGACGTTATTCTCTTTATGTGGGCTTCAGGAGACAGGTTTGGTGTGATATCAACTCCTAGATCTTTCTCTCTGTCTGTTTCATTAAGTACTTCATCTCCTATTCTGTATCCTGTGCCTGGCCTCCTGTTTCCACTGCCTAGTTTCATTACTTTGCATTTACTCGGGTTGAACTTCAACAGCCATTTGTTGGACCATTTGTTGTGTGTGTGTGTGTGTGTGTGTGTGTGTGTGTGTGTGAGTTTGTGGGTGTGTGTGTGTGTACTTACCAAATTGTGCTTGCGGGGGTTGAACTTTGGCTCAACCCCCGCATGTGTGTGTTTGTGATTTTAAGTATTAATTGATTGAATATTTGTGTTGTGTTTTGTCTGAACATATTTGTTCTTATGTGTTTTCCAATCAGTGTTTATGAACTGTTATGTGATTGTATTTTGTAGCTTGTTCACGTTCCCTGCTTGTCGCTTGTGATTGGCCTTGCGTGTCCATGATCGTAGTACGTAAACATGATAATGTCGTGTATGGGATGTTCTGACGTATAATTTATGAATAATTAGTTTTCTGTCTTTTTTTCCCCTGTGCTGAGGAGATATATCCGTCTGTTTCTGTCTCTTTGAGGAACCATACGTCTGTCTCTGTCTCTCAGTGTAATGATACGTCTTTTTTTTACTCTTTGGAACGATACGTCAGTCTGTCGGTGGAACGATACGTTTGTTTATGTTTCTCTGTGGAATGACACGTCTGTCACTGTCTCTCAGCGGAACGATACATTTCTTACTGTCTTTCTATACAACGATATGTTTGTCTCTGCTCCTCTGTTGAACACTACATCTGTTTGTCTGATCCCTCTGTTTTAAGAAACGTCTGTTTTTTTCCCTCTTTCTGGAATGTTCGTTGGTGTCTTCTTTAGAATATATGTGACTGTCTGTTTCTACCTCTGTGTGGAACGATTCGTTTGTTTCTGCCTGTCTTGTTAAGGATACGTCTGTTTCTACCTGTCATGTAAAGGATACGTCTGTTTCCACCTGTCTTGTGAAGGATACGTCTGTTTCCACCTGTCATGTGAAGGATACGTCTGTTTCCACCTGTCTTGTGAAGGATACGTCTGTTTCTACCTGTCTCGTGAAGGATACGTCTGTTTCTACCTGTCTTGTGAAGGATACGTCTGTTTCTACCTGTCTTGTGAAGGATACGTCTGTTTCTACCTGTCTTGTGAAGGATACGTCTGTTTCTATACCTGTCTTGTGAAGGATACGTCTGTTTCCACCTGTCATGTGAAGGATACGTCTGTTTCTACCTGTCTTGTGAAGGATATGTCTGTTTCCACCTGTCTTCTGAAGGATACGTCTGTTTCCACCTGTCTTCTGAAGGATACGTATGTTTCCGTCCGCCCTCAGTGAGCAATACTGTACACACACACAGCAGAATAAGAACCCATAAGAAGGTGCGCCAGCGACCAGGAGGCTTTAGCGTCACAGAAATACATCATCGGTAACGAGAGTCACTTCTCCGAGCCTAAAAATAATCTCGAGATTAATTAACACTATTATACCGAAGTAGGCAGGAGCCACACCTAGTAACCCCCCCCCCCTTGTCCTTTACTTTTAGCATTCACTTAATTAAAACAATTTGACCTTAAAAAAATCAAGTGCAATTTCCCAAAACAGTGGACTCAGAGCTTCCATTTTTTTATTTCACGCCAATGAACACTGGTCCTTAATGAGATATGACTTTTTTGTAGTAATTAGTGTGTGAGCAGTCGGGATAGGAGCGACTAATCACCCTAATTAGACCAGCTCTAATTATGAACATAATTATCTGGTGGAAAATGAGGCCAGTCCTGGACACCACCCGGGAGAGATTTAATACATGAAAAGAAAATAACTCCCTTCAGTGAAAAAAAAAATTTTCATGTTTTATCCCATTAATATCTGTCATCATGGGTGTTATTATAGGAATGAGTATCACTATAGTTATACAATGATCATAATATAGCAATAACAGTGTTATTGATAAAGTAATAAAAGACAATAATAATAATAAATAATAATAAGAAGAATAATACTAATAATAGTAAATATTATTATTATTATTATTATTATTATTATTATTATTATTATTATAATTATAATTATTATTATTATTATTATTATTATTATTATTATTATTATTATTATTATTATAATAATTATTATTATTATTATTATTATTATTTTATACAAATATAAATAATTATAATTATAGGAAACTTAAGTGTGTGAAAAACAAAATCTCGTGAAGAGACATCATCAAAACCCTCACACACTTGTAGTGACCAAAAACCCTTCACACTGCAGCACTTATCCAAGTGACCTACTGCAGTAGTCATGCTTGTTCCCTCACACTTCCGCAGTTATCGAAGACCTATTGCACTGCAGCAAGTCATAATAAGCCCCTCATACTGCACAAGTTATTCAAGACCCATACTACTACAGCAGTTCTCCGAAACCCTCACACTTCATCAGTGATACAAAGCCCTCCCTCTGCACCCTAAATCCTCACCCTGCTGCGGTTATCCCAAACTATTACACTGTAGCAATCTCCCAAAAATTAACAAAAATAGTAAAGTTATTGAATAAATAATTCAGAGTTTCCATCATGTTTCAGTATTAAATCTCTTTCAAATCCTCGTATATTTCATTGGTTATAAAAGGCTCCCTGAGTAATACAGGTTAATTGGTTTTTTATATCTTGCTCTAAAAATACACTTACTTAAGTAGATTATTAGGATGCATTTAAAATATAAATATGGAGAATTCTAAAAGTTAGTTAGCTCTCACTAGTATACAAAGAAAGAGAATTAATAAAATAGACGCTAAGAATACGTTCATAATATTTATTATGAAGTGAAATCCTAGTTGTTCTGTCTAATTATATATATATATATATATATATATATATATATATATATATATGTGTCGTACCTAGTAGCCAGAATGCACTTCTCGGCCTACTATGCAAGGCCCGATTTGCCTAATAAGCCAAGTTTTCCTGAATTAATATATTTTCTCTATTTTTTTTCTTATGAAATGATAAAGCTACTCATTTCATTAAGTATGAGTTCATTTTTTTTTATTGGAGTTAAAATTAACGTAGATATATGACCGAACCTAACCAACCCTACCTAACCTAACCTAACCTATCTTTATAGGTTAGGTTAGGTTAGGTAGCCGAAAAAGTTAGGTTAGGTTAGGTTAGGTAGGTTAGGTAGCCGAAAAACAATTAATTCATGAAAACTTGGCTTATTAGGCAAATCGGGCCTTGCATAGTAGGCTCAGAAGTGCGTTCTGGCTACTAGGTACGACATATATATATATATATATATATATATATATATATATATATATATATATATATATATATATATATATATATATATATATATATATAGGGAGCAGCCTTAGGCCTCATTCTCAATGCATCCAAATGTGAAATAATCTCCCGCAACCCAGACATCACTGGGCAAATACAAAATGCTCTTCCAGACATTCTCGTTGTCAAGCCACCGGACTGCACTCTCCTGGGTGCCCCCCTTGGCCCACGAGCAATCGAGGAGGTCCTGGCTGCAAAAATCACTGACCTAAAGAGAATGCAGGACAGGATTGACAAGATTGATGCCCATGATGCTCTCTTTCTCCTTTCAAGATGCCTGTCTCTCCCTAAGTTGACCTACTTTCTGAGATGTTCTCCATCCTACAGCAGCCCTAAGTTAAATGTGTATGACACCCTTCTGAGGTCCATGCTGGTGAAAGTCCTGAACCTGCCATAGGACGACTCTCAGTGGGAGCAAGCAACCCTTCCTGTAAGACTCGGCGGCCTTGGTGTCCGCACAGCCTCCCAAATTGCTCTACCAGCCTTCCTTTCCTCCTCTCAAGCATCGCACGACCTCGTCAGAGATATTTTACCTGCAACCCTGAGAGATTCAGCAGGAATACACGATCCTGCTTTCACTGAATGTTCAAATCAGTGGAATGTTCTTGCAGCCCCAGCAACCAATATAGAGCCAACAAATTAATACAAACAGTCCGGCTGGGACCACCCTCTAGTGGAAAAAGTAGCTGATGCCATGCTAAGCGTCGCAACATCAGACAAGGAGAAAGCCCGCCTCAGAGCAGTGCGTGCCCCCCATGCAGGAGACTTCCTCCTGGCAGTACCCATGTCTGCAATGGGCACGCGCCTAGATCCAGAATCCCTTCGTGTAGCAGTGGCCCTCCGCCTTGGTGCCCCAATTCACACTGAATATAAGTGTATTTGCAACAGGGTGGAAGCAGACCAATACGGACTGCATGGGTTGCATTGCGGAAGCACAAAGGGCTGGCATGCAAGACACAACGAGGTCAATGACATCATCAAGAGAAGCCTCGTCTCAGCTGGGTGCCCAGCGGAGAGAGAACCTCGCATCCTAGGGGTCCAAAACCCGGATTTCCCAGCACTTCGCCCTGATGGCATCACCATATACTCATGGAAGGAGGGTAGACAGTTGGTGTGGGACTACACATGTGTATCCACCCTGGCTGACACCTATGTACACTTCGGAGCTGATCAAGCAGGTGGGGCGGCCAACCACAGGGAAACAGCAAAATCACTCAAGTACAGGCGACTGGAAGGTCAATACCTCTTTGTTCCCATAGCGTCTGAGACGCATGGCCCCTGGGGCAAGAGTGCCTTGGGATTTCTCAAGGAATTGGGGTCCAAGCTCATTGACGTCACCAGAGACCCAAGGGCTTCCAGTTTTTTATTTCATCGTCTCAGTGTGGCGATCCAGAGGGGAAATGCTTGCTGCGTCCTCGGTTCCTGTCCAGAAGCGGAGGAGCTTCAAGAGATCCATAACCTTTAGGCATTTGTCTTGTATGTTTTGTAACCTTTAAATACACAATAAAGCAAAAAAAAAAAGGGTAGGGGGTGGTAGGAGAAAAGCACACAGAAACTGTATTGGAGGGGACCCACATTCCCTCCAATGCGTTATGTGTGGTTTCCTCCGAGGCTATGGGTCCCCCTTCTTCCAGCCAGAGGTGGTACTCTTTCCTATATATATATATATATATATATATATATATATATATATATATATATATATATATATATATATATATATATATATATATATATATATATATATATATATATATATATATATATATATATATATATATATATATATATATATATATATATATATATATATATATATATATATATATATATATATATATATATATATATATATATATATATATATATATATATATATATATATATATATATATATATATATATATATATATATATATATATATATATATATATATATATATATATATATATATATTAGTATATTTTGGTAGCAGTCTTTCCTGTAGACATATTTTATTAAATATGACCGAAAAAGTAAGATTAATAATTCTAACACGAATTTTCTCAATCTTTCGTACCTTATGCTTCACTGCTGGAGGTAAATCAAAAATCACTTCTCCAAAATTCATTTTTATTTCTAGTCTGACGCGACACGGGCGCGTTTCGTAAAACTTATTACATTTTCAAAGACTTCTGTATTTGTGAAGTCTTTGAAAATGTAATAAGTTTTACGAAACGCGCCCGTGTCGCGTCAGACTAGAAATAAAAATGAATTTTGGAGAAGTGATTTTTGATTTACCTCCAGCAGTGAAGCATAATGTACGAAAGATTGAGAAAATTCGTGTTAGAATTATTAATCTTACTTTTTCGGTCATATTTAATAAAATATATATATATATATATATATATATATATATATATATATATATATATATATATATATATATATATATATATATATATATATATATATATGTATATATATATATATATATATATATATATATACATATATATATATATATACATATATATATATATATATATATATATATATATATATATATATATATATATATATATATATATATATATATATATATATATATTCTTCAAGTCCGTAATTGGGTGCGTTTTCAATCGCTTAATATTTTCAGTTCTGGTTTTTCACTGTTATAAAATTCACTTACCTAGTTTTCCTTGTAAGGGTTAAGTTTTGGCTCTTTGGTCTCGCCAGTGTGGTTGGAACTTGAAGTCTTCGGTGATGCACGTGAGCCAGAACCCCGTCGAATCAACAAGTTGACCTGAATCTCTTAACAAGCAGGCACACCTGCGTTTAGTTGTTCACGCGCGTAGTTCCCAGGTAACTATTATTGCTAGGTGAACGGAGGCATCAGGACAAAGACGAAACCTCCTAGTTTGGCAAGTGTGTGTGAGTGTGTGTGCGTGTGCGTGTGTGTGTGTGTATTCACCTAGTTGTATTCACCTAGTTGTGTTTGCGGGGGTTGAGCTTTGCTCTTTCGGCCCGCCTCTCAACTGTCATTCAAGTGTTTACTAACTACTTTTTTTTTTCTCCACACCCCACACATACACACACACACACCCCAGGAAGCAGCCCGTGACAGCTGACTAGCTCCCAGGTACCTATTTACTGCTAGGTAACAGGGACATTCAGGGTGAAAGAAACATTGCCCATTTGTTTCTGCCTCGTGCGGGAATCGAACCCGTGCCACAGAATTACGAGTCCTGCGCGCTGTCCACCAGGCTACGAGGCCCCTTCTCACACGCTGTGTGTGTGTGTGTGTGTGTGTGTGTGTGTGTGTGTGTGTGTGTGTGTGTGTGTGTGTGTGTGTGTGTGTGTGTGTGTGTGTGTGTGTGTGTGTGTGTGTGTGTGTGAAGCTTCCAATCCATGACGAGTTTTTTTTCACTTTCCCGATTCGAATCCTTCCAAATCAACTCGTTGACGCATCTACCTCGAACGGCGATCCCCATGCCAGTGCCTCCTTACACTCAAAAAGGAAACTATATTACTCGAGAGTGTAAGAGGCCAAGATATCTAAAGAGATACAGTCTTCCATCCCCTCGCGTGCAGGAAAATGTTAAGTATTGAGTTTTGTGGAGTAGGTACATCTTGTCGGCTCGTAAACAGTTTATACCACAGTGTAAACACCAGTATCACGTCCTCTCACCTAATAATAAAAAATGGTTTATTGCCTTGAGTCAAGCAGGCTTGGGATTCAGAAAGGTTTCTCGTTTTCTCCGGTGATCATCTACGGTATCTTGCTTCCTTTCCTTCTCTATTTCCTTTATAGGTCTATTTCCTTTAAAAATGAATCATTAAGTAATATTATATATATATACAAAATGCGATTTTATTTATTTATTTTATATCATTACATTGTGCTACAGTTTAGAGAAAACGCAGTTTTTCTGTAAAGAGTAAACTATAGCACTGTTTAAAGACCGTCTCCAGCTCTGCAGAAACAGGGGGAGGGGTGCTAGTCCAAGATACCACAGGCAATTCCTCTTTTGGTATGAGACTGGCACGGCAAACAGGCTGCTCTTGGACCTCTGATTTGCCTAATGAGTTCCTCTCCCACCACCATAAGGAACTTAAGTGCACATTTCACGTTAACTTGTCCAGACCTGTGACAGTGTCATGTCCTCTGGTCTTGTCAGGGACTGTTTTTTTATTGTGTCCGTTGTGAATGTCTCTGTGTAGCACAGACGTTTTCAGTTGTTTGTTTTGTACGTGAGTTTAAATTTGCTTCCACTCTCTTCTTCATCATCATTACTTGTCTCCCTCTTCTATCTATTTTTCCAAGTCTTCGCTTATTTTTTTTCTCCTTCGCAACTTCCTAAGGTTAATTTTTGTCTCTCTCTTCCTCTAGATATGTTCCTTTATTTCGTAACTTATATTTCTATTTTACCCTCACTCTCATTTTATCTTATTTTCTCCCTCTCTAGCTATCCTTCTCACCTCCTTCCTACTTTTCTTCCCTCCTGATCTTTTTCTTCTATTTCAGAACCATATTTCTTTTAACATCTCTATCCCTATGTGTTCCTCCAACGTTTATCTATTTAAACTGTCCGTATTCTCTGCTCTTGTCTCTTCCTCCTTCTCAATCCTTGTTTCAGGGCCTCTCCTTCTTTTCCATTAATGTATCTCTTATTCTTCCCCATTATGTATCTCTTATTTTTCCCCATTATGTATCTCTTATCCTTCCCTATTTATGTATCTGTTATCCTTCCCCATTTATGTATCTGCTATCCATCCCCATTTATGTATCTGTTAGCCTTCCCCTTTTATGTATCTGTTATCCTTCCCCATTTATGTATCTGTTATCCTTCCCCATTTATGTATCTGTTATCCATCCCCATTTATGTATCTGTTAGCCTTCCCCATTTCACCTTCTCCCTATTTGCCATCTCCCTCTGAAGCTGTCCGCCTCCCTAACACAGCCCAACCAAATCCTGGCAAAGTCACAAACTTCCGATATGACGGCAGCATCGAGCCAGATTTTATCGAATCTATAATTGGGGTTCCTTTTTTCCCCCACCAATACCAGACGACCGGAATTTTCTCTGTTTTGCGTTGCATTGTGATCAGAGTTTGCATTTTCAGAGTGTTCTTAATTTATTTGTGTCTATCTGTGAGGTTGTCTCTGCTATATGTGACAGTTTCTGATAGTATATACTGAGAAAGACAGGTAACAAAAAATCAGTTGATGCAATACTTGGTTATATGAGAGAGAGAGAGAGAGAGAGAGAGAGAGAGAGAGAGAGAGAGAGAGAGAGAGAGAGAGAGAGAGAGAGAGAGAGAGAGAGAGAGAGAGAGAGAGAGAGAGAGAGAGAGAGAGAGAGAGAGAGAGAGAGAGAGAGAGAGAGAGAGAGAGAGAGAGAGAGAGAGAGAGAGAGAGAGAGAGAGAGAGAGAGAGAGAGAGAGAGAGAGAGAGAGAGAGAGAGAGAGAGAGAGAGAGAGAGAGAGAGAGAGAGAGAGAGAGAGAGAGAGAGAGAGAGAGAGAGAGAGAGAAGAGAGAGAGAGAGAGAGAGAGAGAGAGAGAGAGAGAGAGAGAGAGAGAGAGAGAGAGAGAGAGAGAGAGAGAGAGAGAGAGAGAGAGAGAGAGAGAGTAAGAGAGAAACCTCTCTCTCTCGGCAAATCGGATACGTTTACTCAACGTTCCGCTTCACCGAATGCCTCTGGGGACCAGGATGAGACTGCTGTTCTGGGCTAAATCATGAGAAGTGTCAGGAATTGGCCCAGTGGTTAGCTACACACACATTGACATGATCACCACATGCAAGACTCTCAGTTAAACTGATAGGATTGATGAAGACACCTAATTCTACACATGTGGTACACGCACAAAGAGACACATGCGGAAATTGAGTGCCCAAATGAGCCACAGGGACATTAGAAAGAAGTTTTATTAGTGTCAGAGTACTTAACAAATCGAATGCACTTGGGAATTCTGTGGTGGAGGCAGACTACATAACAAGTTTAAATTTTTTATGATAGGGCACAAAAGGCTCAGGAATCTGTTCACAAGTTGATTAGCAGTTGAGAGGCGGTGACCAGAGAGCAGAAGGTCAACCCCTGCAAGCACAATTAGGTGAGTACAATTTGGCGAGTTGTACACACCCACACACACAAGAGAAGAGTAAGGGGAGACATGATAACCACCTACAAAATTCTCACACACACAAAAAAAAACACACACACAAAACAGAAGAGTACGAGGAGACATGATAGCCACCTACAAAATTCTCAGGAGAATTGATAGGGTGGACAAAGACAAACTCTTCAGCACGGGTGGAACACGAACAAGGGGACACAGGTGGAAACTTTGTACCCAGATGAACCACAGAGACGTTAGAAGGAACTTTTTCAGTGTCAGAATAGTTAACGGATGGAATGCATTAGGCAGTGATGTGGTGGAGGCTGACTCCATACACAGTTTTAAATGTAGATATGATAGAGCCCAGTAGGCTCATGAATCTGTACACCAGTTGACTGACAGTTGAGAGGCGGGACCAAAGAGCCAAAGCTCAACCCCCGCAAGCACAATTAGGTGAGTACAATTAGGTGAGTACATAGATGACGAGAGAGAAAAAAGCGACTGAGACACAGAGATGACAAGAGAAATTGAGATTGAAATACATATATGATAAGAAAAAGCAAAAGAGATATCTAGATGTTCCTCTTTTAATTAATTAAAAAATCGAAGGGGATACTGACGTTTCTGGTCTTAGAATACGAATTCTATAATTATTTTTACGTGCTGGAAAGTGTTTATTTATGACACTTTTTCTCCCTCAAATGTTTCTGAAAATATTGCCACTGGTATTCACTGTCCCCTTTCCCTCACCTCTATCCCGCTCCCCTATCCCGAGCCCCCTATCCTGCCCTCCTGTCCCGCTCCCCTGTCCCGCTCCCCTGTCCCGCCCCCTGTCCAGCTCCTATCTTCCATACCCCCATCACCCTTTTGCCCTTTCTCTCTACTTCCCCATTTCTCCTCCTTCACTCTTATCCCTCACTACCCTCCACCTTTCCACTCACTACCCTTCCTCTATTCCCTCTTTTCCTCCATTACATCCCCCCTTTTCCCTTTCTGGAATCCAACCTCTGAAAGGACCAAAAGGACCGATCCCAACTCCCCTAAACACACCTCGTACCCCCAGACCATTCACCCTGCAAAGTTGGGTAGGGCCTCCTCCTGTCATCTGTCATCCAGCCTCATAGAGACCGGCCAATAGAGAAACACAGACACTTTCATTCAGATATAGAAATGCTGTCCTTTTGTAAGTTTATCTGTTTGAAGTTGTAGGCTAGACGCTTTGGGCTAGGCTCACCAAACTTCGCAGGGTGATTGGTCTGTGCCCGGGGACAATCATAGGCGTATTGGATCCAGCATCACATACTCCCTCTCCCCTTCCCCAATGTCTTTGCATGAAATGACAAATTACACTAATTTGTCACTTCATGCTACATAAATAAAAATGTCAGTCGTACAATTTCAGTATACCTAAATAACAAAAATCCATACTCACTAAGATTCGTCTATCATAATAAATATTAGGATCTATTATGCACTTTATTTATGAAGACAGTATATAAAGAAAATGATAACAGGAATGATGGGATAGTGATGTAGAGTTGTGAAGATGGAAAGATAAGGCAGTGGGTAAATGAGAGGCAAGGTGGTGAATGTTAGGGGTGGTGGGAAAGGGTAGGGAGGATGGTGAAGGACAAGGAAGGTAGTAAGTGGTTAGGGAAGGTGTTGAAGAGTAGGGAAGGTGCTGATGAATAGGTAGATTTTTGTAGGATAAGGAAGTTGGTGAAGATATTTAATGAAATAGTTTTATTTTTTTATTTTTTATTTTTGTGCTAAACATGAAAGTATTTAGCAAAAACACTTTCCTAGTGTGTGATTATTGCCGGAGCCATAGAAACCTGTCAAATATTTAATCTGCGTGCCAATAAGTTACATGGTATAGAATACACAACTGTAAATGTTTAAAAAGTTAATATACCCAATTAACTTGAGAACAGTCTACCTGATAAAGATTGATTGTCACAAGATTTAATGATTTATGGGAAGGCATATCGGATAAAAAGTATTTACGCGCCTTAACGTATATTAATCTTCGTTATATTAGAGCATGAGTGCTTGTCGTCACACTTTACGACAGTTACTCTCCGTGAGTCTTAGACCGCTGAATAAGGTAAGGTAAGGTAATCACCAGGAGAAAGCACTAAGTCTTCACGACAATATAGCACTTGGAAGCGGGAAGAGGATGAGGATTTAGGATAGGACAGAGTGAGGGAATTATCAGGGGAACGCGCCAAGCCATTACGATTATATAGCACTTGGAAAGGATTAGAATAAGAATTTGGGTTGGGACGGGAGAAAGGAATGGTGCCCAACCACTGGTGACGGTTGGGAATTGAACGCAGACCTGGATGAAGCGAGACCGTCGCTCTACCGTCCAGCCCAAGTGGTTGGTAGGATATGACGAGAAAAACGGTATTTGCCCTCAAAAACAAAGATTATTATTGACTGTGACACTTATATCCCACATATATCCTGAACATATTCAACACATTATAGATAAAAAAAATCAATCCAATACGTTGTTGTAATGCAAGCTTCTAAAATAGTCGACTCTGATGATCTATATACTGTTCTTCTCTGTTCTCATATACCATTCTTCAAGACTTTCTGTTCACGCTTAGCCTCAACAATTCCTTATATATGTTTGCTGACTGAATAAGGAAGTAAACGATCTCACATTCGCCAAACCTTGTTTTAGACTAACTCAACAACAGAAGCAACCATCAACAGCAACATACAGAAATAGTGTGTTGCTACTTTGTTGCATTGTTCTCTTGTTGCAATGCAAGAAGCTAGAATCGGCTATGAAGGTGCGTTTATGAGGAAAGACATTGTAAACTAATATTTAAAAGAGTCCTCATTAAAAGTTTTATCTGCAGATGAAAAATATTTGTAAAAGAGTGTGAGCCTTTCTACTTTCGCAGAAAAGTTCCCTTTAAAGTTCGAAAGAGCATTGTGTGCCTGATTGTTCGTACAAGTTCCCTGCTTACAATGGTACCCGCAGAGGCAGAAGGACAGGAAGCGATCTCCATGCTCTCTCCTGAGCTACGCCGTCCGGATAGAATTAGTACCAGTACTGAGAGTTTTTCTTTGTACTTTTTAGTTCATAAATGTTGTAATCCTTAAAGCCATAATGTGCACTAGCTTGTCAAGACTGTAACTTGCTTATTTTACTGAAACTTTGGGCTCAGTTCGTGAGTGCATTCTATCATGAACTGAAACTATTGGTCCTTTCATTTGTGGTCGAGGATATAAAGGAAACGTAGCTGGCTGAATCCCTAGATTTATTTATATAAAATATGGAATGTTTTTCTGTTCGAGGATGGAGGCAGGAGGGGAAAGAGAGGTAGGTCCACTACTGCTCATACGATGTGTATGGGGCCCATTACCGGCGACATGATAGGTATGGGGGTCCATTACCGCTCTCTGCATGGGTATGGGTTCTCTTTACCACTCATTGGATGGGTATGTAGTCCATTACCACTCACAGGTTGGGTATGTAGTCCATTACCACTCACAGGTTGGGTATGTAGTCCATTACCACTCACAGGATGGGTATGTAGTCCATTACCACTCACAGGATGGGTATGTAGTCCATTACCACTCACAGGATGGGTATGTAGTCCATTACCACTCACAGGATGGGTATGTAGTCCATTACCACTCACAGGATGGGTATGTAGTCCATTACCACTCACAGGATGGGTATGTAGTCCATTACCACTCACAGGAGGGGTATGTAGTCCATTACCACTCACAGGAGGGGTATGTAGTCCATTACCACTCACAGGATGGGTATGTAGTCCATTACCACTCACAGGATGGGTATGTAGTCCATTACCACTCACAGGATGGGTATGTAGTCCATTACCACTCACAGGATGGGTATGTAGTCCATTACCACTCACAGGATGGGTATGTAGTCCATTACCACTCATAGGATGAACATAGGGTCAGGTACACAGAAAGAGTTCGGAGTTTATATATATATATATATATATATATATATATATATATATATATATATATATATATATATATATATATATATATATATATATATATATATATATATATATATATATATATATCTGTTATCTTTTCTAGCTATCTCCTTTACTCCTTAGGAAGGAACACCAACAAACTTCACTAACATTTCTCAAATTTTTATGTTTGGCTTATGACATCTCTCGCCTCTTGTGACATCTCTCGCCCCTTGTGACATCTCTCGGCCCTTTGTGACGTCTCTCGCCCCTTGTGACATCTCTCGCCTCTTGTGACATATCTCGCCCTTTGTGACGTCTCTCGCCCCTTGTGACATCTCTCGCCTCTTGGGACATCTCTCGCGCCTTGTGACATCTCTCGCCCTTTGTGACATCTCTCACCTCTCGTGACATCTCTCGCCTCTTAATTGTGACATCTCTCGCCACTTGTGACATCTCTCGCCTCTTGTGACGTCTCTCGCCCCTTGTGACATCTCTCGCCCCTAGTGACATCTCTCGCCTTTTGTGACGTCTCTCGCCCCTTGTGACATCTCTCGCCCCTAGTGACATCTCTCGCCCCTTGTGACATCTCTCGCCCCTTGTGACATCGCTCGCCTCTTGTGACATCTCTCGCCCCTTGTGACATCTCTCGCCCCTAGTGACATCTCTCGCCCCTTGTGACATCACTCGCCTCTTGTGACGTCTCTCGCCCCTTGTGACATCTCTCGCCCCTAGTGACATCTCTCGCCTTTTGTGACGTCTCTCGCCCCTTGTGACATCTCTCGCCCCTAGTGACATCTCTCGCCCCTTGTGACATCTCTCGCCCCTTGTGACATCGCTCGCCTCTTGTGACATCTCTCGCCCCTTGTGACATCTCTCGCCCCTAGTGACATCTCTCGCCCCTTGTGACATCTCTCGCCCCTTGTGACATCGCTCGCCTCTTGTGACATCTCTCGCCCCTTGTGACATCTCTCGCCCCTAGTGACATCTCTCGCCCCTTGTGACATCTCTCGCCTCTTGTGACGTCTCTCGCCCCTTGTGACATCTCTCGCCCCTAGTGACATCTCTCGCCTCTTGTGACGTCTCTCGCCCCATGTGACATCTCTCGCCCCTAGTGACATCTCTCGCCCCTTGTGACATCTCTCGCCCCTTGTGACATCGCTCGCCTCTTGTGACATATCTCGCCCCTTGTGACATCTCTCGCCCCTAGTGACATCTCTCGCCCCTTGTGACATCTCTCGCCTCTTGTGACGTCTCTCGCCCCTTGTGACATCTCTCGCCCCTAGTGACATCTCTCGCCCCTTGTGACATCTCTCGCCCCTTGTGACATCGCTCGCCTCTTGTGACATCTCTCGCCCCTTGTGACATCTCTCGCCCCTAGTGACATCTCTCGCCCCTTGTGACATCTCTCGCCCCTTGTGACATCTCTCGCCCCTAGTGACATCTCTCGCCCCTAGTGACATCTCTCGCCCCCTTGTGACATCTCTCGCCTCTTGTGACATCTCTCGCCCCTTGTGACATCTCTCGCCCCTTGTGACATCTCTCGCCCCCTTGTGACATCTCTCGCCTCTTGTGACATCTCGCTCATCATCCCTGACTCTTACCTGACTTGTATTATATTCTTTTGTATTTTACATTGATCCAGTGTACAACACTGTTCTTTGCTTTTCCATTCTCGTTTGAATCTTATTCATTCTTTGTCCTTGTCTTATATTTTTTTTCAAACTGCATCTCTTCCAGTGTCTCTTCTCCCACATACTTATTTTCCAAATATTCCTTCATTAATTTATATTCTATTTTCTATTATTTTTTCTCGATAATTCATTTGACGGTAATACTTGTCATCAACGCAGTCTGGGTATATTATTTTACTTTAATTTTTCCTTGTGTTTAGGATCTTTTGTCAAGACAACAACATCTCTTTCTAGGCGTTTAACGATGCATAAGCCACAGGGCTCCATTAAGGAACATATAATCTCTTCCCACAACCAAACCATCGCCAGAGAAATCCTAGTAAACAACACAGAAATCATCGATAGATACAGCGATAGCAGGCGGCTTGACGTTTGCGAGGTTGTTTGCGAGCAATCAACAGCCAATTAATGCACAACTATATTCTACCCACCTCAAGACTCCGCTCCAATATAGAAGCATCAAGAAATATGGACCAATAGGCTTTTTACAATCACTTCCATTCAATACCCATTGTTTCGTGTTCTGTCTTGTGTTGATGAAATTAATACCCTATTAATGCCACCTCACCCCATCAACCTCACTCAAATGTAGATATAAACAAATCGGAGATGTGTAAGTTCTATTCAGTGGTGTATGTGTAAAGTAAAGTCTTTGAAAATGTAATAAGTTTTACGAAACGCGCTCAAGTGTCGCATCAGACTAGAAATAAAAATGAATTTTGGAGAATTGATTTTTGAATTACCACCAACAGTGAAAAGAAATGTACGAAAGATAGAGAAAATTCGTGTTAGAATTATTAATCTTACTTTTTCGGTCATATTTAATAATATATATATATATATATATATATATATATATATATATATATATATATATATATATATATAAATATATATATATAAATATATATATATATATATATATATATATATATATATATATATATATATATATATATATATATATAAATATATATATATATATATATATATATATATATATATATATATATATATATATATATATATATATATATATATATATATATATACCAGCAGTAGATGGCCACAGACCATAGGAGCGTTTTCATCATATACAATTCACGTATATGGGAGAACGCGAGCCTCAATTGTAACACAAACTTGCATGAGTTACAATTGAGGCTCGCGTTCTCCCATATAAGTGAATTGTATTTGATGAAAACGCGCTTCTGGTCTGTGGATCCCTAGTGCTGTTGGGTCATTGGGGAAATAGCTTCGGCTACCAATGACTTTCAACAGTGGTTGTCATGTGGTCAGAGTACTGGACTTATCAAAGAGTTTCATTGTCCCTGGCAGTCTAAGGTTCGAATCTTCCACGGAGGAGTTCTTTCTGACACACACACACACACACACACACACACACACACACACACACACACACACACACACACACACACACACACACACACACACACACACACACGCACACACACACACACACACACACACACACACACACACACACACACACACACACACACACACACACACACACACACACACACACACACACACACTTGTATATATTTATTAAAAAATGTATATAAAAAACTGTATTGAGTTCACTGGGAGACTCTGGAGGCCCCAAACGGGAACCCAACCAAGGTTTTACAGTTGACCCGGTCACACTCTGGCCGCTGGTAATGGCGTTCACACTCCTATTCCACACTCACAATTAAGTGTGGCGTAATCTGTACCTACACCTGCATTACACTAAATTACGTCTACATCTCTGTATCACATTTAATTAATATACACACTTGCATCACACTTAATTCCATTTATACACGCGTATCACATTTAATTAAATTTAGGCGCGTGAATCACTTGCTTTATTGAGCCTCTACACTACTATGCAGGTGACTCTGATATGTGCTCACTTGTTTCACAGACTCCGGCATGATTTTGTGTTCGTATCGCAGATAATAACTTTCACTGCGAAAACTTTGCAGCATGTACACGGCTGCTTCGCAGACTCTGCAACATATTACAACGGTTGCTTCGCAGACTCTGCAACATATTACAACGGTTGCTTCGCAGACTCTGCAACATATTACAACGGGTGCCTCGAAGACTCTGCAACATATTACAACGGTTGCTTCGCAGACTCTGCAACATATTACAACGGTTGCCTCGAAGACTCTGCAACATATCACAACGGTTGCCTCGAAGACTCTGCAACATGTACAGGCTTGCTTCTGAGACCCTGTAATATATATTTGCTTCTTTTACAGACTGTAACATGAATACGTTTTTTTAAAACACTATAATGAATACACGTTTTTCACTTGCTCTACCATGTATACTCCTATTTTACAGACTCTGTTACATGTATACTCCAGTTATACAGACTCTGTTACATGTAAACGCTTGTTTTAAACGTTATAATATTTGTGTGTTAATCGTACTGTAATTTGTTCTTGTTTGTTTCCTAGTAAGCGGCCCAACCACTT
This sequence comes from Procambarus clarkii, assembly GCF_040958095.1. Taxonomy (NCBI): domain Eukaryota; kingdom Metazoa; phylum Arthropoda; class Malacostraca; order Decapoda; family Cambaridae; genus Procambarus; species Procambarus clarkii. Next base: position 31,149,657 of record NC_091159.1, on the reverse strand, counting down.
GAGCTAGACCCCGTAGAGCGACGGTCTATCAGCATGCAGGTCGGTGTTCAATCCCCGACCATTCAAGTGGCTGGGCACCATTCCTTCTCCCCAACAGTTCCATCCCAAAATCCTTATAATGACCCCATCCAAATGTTAGATAGTCGTAATGGCTTGGCACTTTCCCCTGATAAAAACCCTTCGCTACCCTTCCCAATTTACGTTATGCACTTCTTGTAGCTCGTTTAAATATTTTGTAAATATATTTTTAAGTAATGTTAACTTTGTTATGTGATTTTTATGTTTGCTTGTTTTGCATTCTCACTTTTTTAATTTATTATTTATTTTGTATATCTTGGTTATTTTTTTGTCTGCTCTTACAATTTCTTTATTTTTGTACTTGAATTACACTTTATCTTAATTTTTTTAAATTGGTCAAACATTATTAATGTAATTTAAATATTTTTTCCTTTTGTTCACTTTATAATTTTGCTTCAAATAATTACATTTGCGTTCTCTATCTAGGAGCAATTTTTTCTTTAATTAACTGAGGTATAAGGAGACACTTGACCTCCTCACCTGGTTCCAGAGTAGTTGAGTGCGTGAGCTGTTGAATGAGTGCATGTCAAGTACTTCTCAGAACTGCGTTTATTCTGCTGTGTACACAAGTTTGTTTATAGTTTCACTTTCTCGCGGGTTTTTAGAGATGAGGAATTGAAGGAAGAAGAGTATAGAAAGAAGCGGAAAATGTAGAACTAAGATGGAGGAGGTGGAAGAGGGAGAAGAAGTAGAGAGGTGAGAGAATATGAACATGAGATAGTGGAATAGGTAGGAAGGGAGCCCAGAAAAGAGAAGGAGGGAATGGAAGGTAGAACGACAGAGAGGAGGCAAATATTATATTACATTTTGTTATTATTAATACTATTATTAGTAATAGTATTTTATTCCGATCATTCACACAAACAATAGATTAAGTTTCACATATTAAAAAAAGTCAAATTTTCCAATTGTAAAATAATATTTTGAATGGTTTCCTGCTAGTGAGGTTCCCCCCTTGCCGTCTGCATATATACCTGGCTGGATATAACAGAAAATTAATCTCCACTACTGAAATAATTGAACAAAGGTTGGAGAATTAAACAGGGAGAGAGAGAGAGAGAGAGAGAGAGAGAGAGAGAGAGAGAGAGAGAGAGAGAGAGAGAGAGAGAGAGAGAGAGAGAGAGAGAGAGAGAGAGAGAGAGAGAGAGAGAGAGAGAGAGAGAGAGAGAGAGAGAGAGAGAGAGAGAGAGAGAGAGAGAGAGAATATCTGAGTCATCTATCGCTTTTAATCCCAGGTAGGTGATTTGTAGGTAGGTTTTAAAACAAAAGGTAGGTTTAAAACCTACTGGTAGGTAACCTACTGGTAGGTAATCCCAAGTAAGTCATTATCAGTGTAATGAGTCTTGATGATAAAGTTATGTGACCCCTCATAAAGACGATATAATATGAACTGAATAACAAACAACACAGTATTTATTAAAGTACTTGTTACTGTGATAAGTATTATCATACTTAGCACAGTAACAAGGTTATCGCGAATAATCGAACTCAATTACGGGCTCACTATAACCTATGCAACCTGCAAATTTTGCTAAATCTAAAACAACAACGACAAACTGCAAACTCCTCGATACTGCTCATGTTTACACTCGTACCATAGTAATCGGTGTTGTTTACACAAGGACATTTGCTCATTGGGCATCACAATGGTATAATTGGCTTCTTTGGAAAGCTAAATATTATACGATCAAAGAAAACTACAGAAAGCCTGTTGGCTTATGTAGTTCCGTTCTTATTTATAAAGACCTAAAATCACGTTTGTCTAAATTACGCTTCAAGCAAACCAGCAATTGCAATTATCTTAATTTACTTCTCAGTACGCTCCAGATATCAAAATAACTCTTTCCACAACAGGCTTTACTAAAAAAAAGAAAATTATGAATCGAAACATTTAATTTGTATATATTCTATCGTGCTCAATTTGATGTTGATATATTTAGAAACCTATTTACGTTTCCAATGTTATAATTATTAATCTATTTCCATACTTCAATTATATCATCATTTACTTGTGTCATTTTATAGAGATTGAGAATTTTGTTCTATTTATCTCTGTCATGTTTAGTCTGGAGAATTGTTACCGAAACTGAACTCCATAACCTAAACACGGCTTACCATAGGAAATGTAAAGCTCAGAAATGCCTGATTAACATGATCATGTTAAGTAATATCAAAGGCAAAAATACTCTCAAACACAATCTATTGAAGGATGAGAGTTAGCAAAAATCAGACGTCATGCTATGACACAATATCATCAAATCTTTTTAAATATTGTCAAAAAGATATAAATATTACATAAGTTGGCAAATTAGACTTTCCTAATTTGAAGTGTCAGGAAGTTCTAAGTGATATTAAAAAGAGGCAAACAGGAGAAAGTGGTAAACCAGTGTTTGGATGGGGGAAATAAGGACAAGTAATTGGGATAAGACGGAGGAAAGAAATAGTACCCAGCCACTTAGAACATGGAGGATTGATCCCCAACCTGTAAGAAGTGAGGACATCACCGCACCGATCAGTCCAAGTGAACGAAGACAAATAAATTTTTTTAGGTAACGATGATTCCTCAGAATAACACATCATACAAAGTGTTACTCTAAATATATTTATATATAATTTGTGAACGTTTGTTAATTTATATATAAAATTTGATTTTATATATAAAATTTATATATAATCCGGGTGCAACAACAGCTTCTTCAGATTCTTCTGATATTATTCCTATATTAATCACTACATGCCCTCTATTGTTTGAATAAATATTTATAACCATAACAATATGGTGGTCATGGCAAACAGCGAAATCCCACTTCTGGTTAATGCACATGAAATACTGAAATCGCATATGTATATAGGCAACAGCAGCAGTCTCTGTTGAGAATTTATATAAATGTTTCACTTCTGCAGCCTGGAATTAGAGTCAGCCTTCCTCGATGATCCCCTGGTTAGTGAGGCCAGCCATCATAGCCGAGCTGGTCCAGTAACCTCAGCAGACTCTTGTCCCGTTCTTTCTTTGCTCCAGCGATTTTTCTTACATTTGTTGGCAGGAGACGGAAGAAGAAGGGTCGTGGGCCTCTGATATTACACAGAGTTCTCAAAGTTTTCATATAAACAGGCTTTTCATTGTATTTATTTTACACTTCCTACTCTATCTCTCACTCCACTATGGTTGCTGCCTGGTTTGTTGGCCACACTCTTCCCTCAAGCGATAATTCACGATCGAGTTATCTCTCGTCTTATTAAAACGCCGGCTATTTCCCAGTTCAACCCGTGGCCAAAATAGTTTTAATAACAAGATGGAATATTTTATGGAAATACAACTTCCATGCATATGTACAATGATAATTACAATGCGACCAATTTGAGGTATAATAAAGAACCCCAGTAAGACAGAAATAACCTTATTTAGAACTAGATATTATTAAAGACGTAGTTTGTTATTTCAGCCGTCTAAATCTAACAGATGTTAACTCAGTGGTGTATACGCTGAGTTTAATATGATTGTAATCAAGGTTAGTCTCGGAACAGTGGAGATTGTAATTATAGATGTATATGCAAATTAGGTATTATGAGCCAGCGGTATTACACACTGGTATATATCTATATATATATGCAAGGACCAATGTGATATTATTTAATCGCGTATTTACGTGAAATAATTTATTGTCGTTGTCTATTTCCAGTGTTTCAGTAGCCGGAGATATGAGCTAATACATGCGTATCTTAATTGTTTTATTCAACTAATCTGATCGCCCTTCGTCAATAAATATATATGTGTTTTAGTATTTTCAATTAAGGAGTGTTTTGTTTTTCAAATTAAGCCAACCTGAAGGAATATAATGTTTGGATTAATTCTAAATAAGTTCTTAGGTTGTTTCGTGAAAGTGTTAAATATATATTTCTGGCGTCCTGTCATTTGCCTTCAAACTAACAGTTAAATCATTAAATCATTAATTTCTGTTTTAATTCAATATTCGTATATTGCCCATCTACATGTGACGCAGGTTAGGCAACATTGCACATCTTCAGATGACGCAATGTACATTTCAAAATTAACATTAATAAGACGTATTTGTTAGTTTTAAGCTCGTAGAATATGTAAAAGTGACATGAAGATGAAATTTTAGATATTAAATTTTAATAATGTTAAAGAAATTTTGCAATATTAAACAATTATGTTTCCTTAAACATAAGAATAATGAGATGTTACTTATAGAAAAGACTATAAGTAATACCTCCTGTGTTAAGGAAACAACTTTTCTGAGTGCATCATATCACAAACTATGATGGTGTCGGTAAAGTTAAACAAAAAAACAACAACAAAAATTAAAATTATGTTTTTTCCATCAGTGGATTCGATAATATGTTTGGATAGAATTATTAGGAATCATCTATAGTTCTATACAATGCCTCGAACAGAGTATAATGATGAGGTGCGTGACGACTCTACAAACTCGTACTGATGACATTACCTACGAGTGATGGACTTGAATTGAAAGTTGTTAAGGACGTGTATATCATCAACATGTTGACTGGTCGGACAAATAGAGACGTCCTCTCTACCAACGAGACAGAAATAAAAAGTTTGGAAATGAGAGAGATAAAAAAAAAAGTATTTTCATTTAAAGTGATGATACTGTCTCTATGATGGTCTCAACATCAACGTATTTTAAATGAATTTGCTATCGTGTAAACAATTCAAATATCTGAATGTAAATGGAAAATGAGTAATGGTTGTAATGATGATGACATAAGTATGGAGAGGAAAGAGCTGGAAGAGGAGCCAAAGAGAGAAAGAGAAATGAGAAAGGTGAAGAACTGGAAGCGAAAGAAAACTAAAAATAAGGGGGACCTGAAAGAAGTCGGATAAGTTACAAAAGCTGAAAGAGAAGAAATGAGAAGGATAGAGAAATGGAGAAGGGTGAGAACTGGAATGAAGGGAGAAAAGAAAAAGGGGGAAGAGATGGATGAGGGAGAAAGGCGAAAAAGGAAGAAAACTGTGGAAGGTATAGTGTTGAAGAAAGGAAAAGCTTGAAAAATGGAAAGATGTGACGGAATAAAAATAGTTTGAATAGGGGAACTGAGAAATGGTAGAATGGTTGAAGCTGGGACAGATGTAAGAGCCTTCATCTTCTCCGTTCCCATAGCCACTAGGTTATGGGAAGGTAAAACTGTGAGAGGGTAGGGAGTAAGTGAGCTATTGGAAAGGAGAACAGATAAGACAGAGGCATATTAATTATGCAACTGTTGCTTATGCAACAGGGCTCCATTAAGGAACATATAATCTCTTCCCACAACCAAACCATCGCCAGAGAAATCCTAGTAAACAACACAGAAATCATCGATAGATACAGCGATAGCAGGCGGCTTGACGTTTGCGAGGCACTACGCATCAAGAAGTCAACACCAGCAATCAACAGCCAATTAATGCACAACTATATTCTACCCACCTCAAGACTCCGCTCCAATATAGAAGCATCAAGAAATATGGACCAATAGGCTTTCTACAATCACTTCTATTCAATACCCATTGTTTCGTGTTCTGTCTTGTGTTGATGAAATTAATACCTTATTAAATACCACCTCACCCCATTCACCTCACTCAAATGTAGATATAAACAAATCGGAGATGTGTAAGTTCTATTCAGTTGTGTATGTTTAAACTAAAGTCTTTGAAAATGTGATAAGTTTTACGAAACGCGCTCAAGTGTCGCGTCAGACTAGAAATAAAAATGAATTTTGGAGAATTGATTTTTGAATTACCACCAACAGTGAAAAGAAATGTACGAAAGATTGAGAAAATTCGTGTTAGAATTATTAATCTTACTTTTTCGGTCATATTTAATAATATATGTCTACAGGAAAGACTGCTACCAAAATATACTAATATATATATATATATATATATATATATATATATATATATATATATATATATATATATATATATATATATATATATATATATATATATATATATATATATATTAGTATATTTTGGTAGCAGTCTTTCCTGTAGACATATATTATTAAATATGACCGAAAAAGTAAGATTAATAATTCAAACACGAATTTTCTCAATTCTAGAAATAAAAGACTAGAAATAAAAATGAATTTTGGAGAATTGATTTTTGATTTACCTCCAACAGTGAAGCGTAATGTACGAAAGATTGAGAAAATTCGTGTTAGAATTATTAATCTTACTTTTTCGGTCATATTTAATAATATATATATATATATATATATATATATATATATATATATATATATATATATATATATATATATATATATATATATATATATATATATATATATATATATATATATATATATATATATATATATATATATATATATATATATATGTACACATATATATTTATTTTATTTGAACTTTGTTACAAAAAAGGAGTTGCATATGGGTTACAAAGATGGTTACCATAGGTTGTCGAGTTCCTCCAGCTCCTCAGATGACGGGCAGGAACCCTGGATGCAATGCGCAATTCCCCTCTGTATCGCCACACTGAGGCGCTGGAAAAGAAATCTTGCAGCTCCTGGGTCCCTTGTTGTTTCAATGAGCCTAGAACCCAGTTCCTTCAAAAAACTGGTAGCACTTTTACCCCAGTCGCCGAGTGTCTCAGAAGCAATGGGGACAAAATTGTAGTGGTGATCTAGTTCTCTATACTTACGGGATTTGGCCGCTTCTCTGTGGGTGGCAGCGCCACCTGGTTGTGCAACACTGAGGTTAATGTAGGTGTTAGCCAGGGTTGATACGCACGTGTAGTCCCATACCAACTGCTTGCCATTCTTCAAGGGGTTCACTGTGATACCATCCGGGCGACCAATAAGAGCATCAGAGTTACGGGGCGTTAGGTAACGGGGCTCTCTTTCAGCTGGGCATCCAGCTGTGGTGAGGCTCCTCTTGATAATGTCGTTAACTTCACTGTGCCTCGAGTGCCATCCCCCTGTGCTTTGGCAGAGTAGGCCATGGTGGCCGTACCTGTCAGTATATATATATATATTAAATATATATATATATATATATATATATATATATATATATATATATATATATATATATATATATATATATATTATATATATATATATATATATATATATATATATATATATATTATATATATATACATATATATGTGTGTGTGTGTGTGTGTGTGTGTACTCACCTATTTGTGCTTGCGGGGGTTGAGCTTTGGCTCTTTGGTCCCGCCTCTCAACTGTCAATCAACTGGTGTACAGATTCCTGAGCCTACTGGGCTCTATCATATCTACATTTAAAACTGTGCATGGAGTCAGCCTCCACCACATCACTGCCTAATGCATTCCATCCGTTAACTACTCTGACACTGAAAAAGTTCCTTCTAACGTCTCTGTGGCTCATGTGGGTACTCAGTTTCCACCTGTGTCCCCTTGTTCGCGTCCCACCAGTGTTGAATAGTTTATCCTTGTTTACCCGGTCGATTCCTCTGAGGATTTTGTAGGTTGTGATCATGTCTCCCCTTACTCTTCTGTCGTCCAGTGTCGTAAGGTGCATTTCCCGCAGCCTTTCCTCGTAACTCATGCCTCTTAGTTCTGGGACTAGTCAAGTGGCATACGTTTGGACTTTTTCCAGCTTCGTCTTGTGCTTGACAAGGTACGGTCAAGCTTGTGCTTGTGTGTGTGTGTGTGTGTGTGTGTACTCACCTAATTGTGCTTGCGGGGGTTGAGCTCTGGCTCTTTGGTCCCGCCTCTCAACCGTCAATCAACTGGTGTACAGATTCCTGAGCCTATTGGGCTCTATCATATCTACATTTGAAACTGTGTATGGAGTCAGCCTCCACCACATCACTTCCTAATGCATTCCATTTACTAACTACTCTGACACTGAAAAAGTTCTTTCTAACGTCTCTGTGGCTCATTTGGGTACTCAGCTTCCACCTGTGTCCCCTTGTTCGCGTCCCACCAGTGTTGAATAGTTCATCCTTGTTTACCCGGTCGATTCCCCTGAGGATTTTGTAGGTTGTGATCATGTCCCCCCTTACGTGTGTGTGTGTGTGTGTGTGTGTGCGTGTATGTGTGTATTTTGTTAGCAGTTCTACTTTTAAACATAGTTCTTTGATAACAACAGAACGTTTTAAATTAATGATTCTGTAACGAATCTTCTCGATGTACATAAACTAAATCCTTCAACATGGATTCAACCTGAGCACACAAGTATCAAATTTCCACCAATTTTATCTACTATAATCTAACCGGACCTAACCTAACCATAACATATCTGTATCTAGCCTAACGTACCCAAACCTAACCTAACCTGAAAATAACCACCTAAAAAAACATAAACTAACTATAACCAGACCATAGCTTACCTAACCTAACACAACCAAAATCTTAGTTAACCTAAGTTAACCTAACATAACCGAAATTAACCTTACTGACAATATAAATATATGCAAGCTTCATCGTCAACTTAGTGTTTTCCGTGTCCCTCGCATGGAGTATACAACACTAATTTAATATCCGGAAATCAATTGTTTTCTCTCTCACACTATTTCACGTAGCGTTAAAATTAATGAGAGTTCTCTAATCACAACACAAATTATATTGTCTACCTTGATTCCTGTTTAAACGCGATTCATGCACTCAAACATTATGAGTTTCAGGAGATTACAGTATTCCGATTTTCTTATGTATGAGCCTATTCATATATAAATATATATATATATATATATATATATATATATATATATATATATATATATATATATATATATATATATATATATATGTCGTACCTAGTAGCCAGAACGCACTTCTCAGCCTACTATGCAAGGCCCGATTTGCCTAATAAGCCAAGTTTTCCTGAATTAATATATTTTCTCTAATTTTTTTCTTATGAAATGATAAAGCTACCCATTTCATTATGTATGAGGTCAATTTTATTTTATTGGAGTTAAAATTAACGTAGATATATGACCGAACCTAACAAACCCTATCTAACCTAACCTAACCTATCTTTATAGGTTAGGTTAGGTTAGGTAGTCGAAAAAGTTAGGTTAGGTTAGGTTACGTAGGTTAGGTAGTCAAAAAACAATTAATTCATGAAAACTTGACTTACTAGGCAAATCGGGCCTTGCATAGTAGGCTGACAAGGGCGTTCTGGCTACTAGGTACGACATATATATATATATATATATATATATATATATATATATATATATATATATATATATATATATATATATATATATATATATATATATATATATGTCGTACCTAGTAGCCAGAACGCACTTCTATGCCTACTATGCAAGGCCCGATTTGCCTAATAAGCCAAGTTTTCATGAATTATTTGTTTTTCGACTACCTAACCTACCTAACCTAACCTAACCTAACTTTTTCGGCTACCTAACCTAACCTAACCTATAAAGATAGGTTAGGTTAGGTTAGGTAGGGTTGGTTAGGTTCGGTCATATATCCACGTTAATTTTAACTCCAATAAAAAAAATTGACCTCATTCATAATGAAATTGGTAGTTTTTTCATTTCATAAGAAAAAAATTTGAGAAAATATATTAATTCAGGAAAACTTGGCTTATTAGGTAAATCGGGCCTTGCATTGTAGGCCAAAAAGTGCGTTCTGGCTACTAGGTACGACATATATATATATATATATATATATATATATATGTCGTACCTAATAGCCAGAACTCACTTCTCAGCCTACTATTCAAGGCCCGATTTGCCTAATAAGCCAAGTTTTCATGAATTAATATATTTACTATAATTTTTTTCTTTTAAAATGATAAAGCAACCCTTTTCTCTATGTATGAGGTCAATTTTTTTTTATTGGAGTTAAAATTAACGTAGATATATGACCGAACCTAACCAACCCTACCTAACCTAACCTAACCTATATTTATAGGTAAGGTTAGGTTAGGTAGCCAAAAAAAGCTAGGTTAGGTTAGGTTAGGTAGGTTAGGTAGACGAAAAAACATTAATTCATGAAAACTTGGCTTATTAGGCAAATCGGGCCTTGAATAGTAGTCTGAGAAGTGCGTTCTGGCTATTAGGTACGACATATATATAAATATATATATATATATATATATATATATATATATATATATATATATATATATATATATATATATATATATATATATATATATATATATGTATATATATATATATATATATATATATATATATATATATATATATATATATGTATATATATATATATATATATATATGTATATATATATATATATATATATATATATATATATATATATATATATATATATATATATATATATATATATGTCGTACCTAGTAGCCAGAACTCACTTCTCAGCCTACTATTCAAGGCCCGATTTGCCTAATAAGCCAAGTTTTCCTGAATTAATATATTTACTATATTTTTTTTCTTATGAAATGATAAAGCAACCCTTTTCTCTATGTATGAGGTCAAATTTTTTTTTATTGGAGTTAAAATTAACGTAGATATATGACCGAACCTAACCAACCCTACCTAACCTAACCTAACCTATATTTATAGGTAAGGTTAGGTTAGGTAGCCAAAAAAAGCTAGGTTAGGTTAGGTTAGGTAGGTTAGGTAGACGAAAAAACATTAATTCATGAAAACTTGGCTTATTAGGCAAATCGGGCCTTGAATAGTAGGCTGAGAAGTGCGTTCTGGCTATTAGGTACGACATATATATATATATATATATATATATATATATATATATATATATATATATATATATATATATATATATATATATATATATATATATATATATATTAGTAAATTTTGGTAGCAGTCTCTCTTGTAAACATATGTTGTTAAATATAACCGAAAAGGTAAGATTAATAATTCTAACATGAATTTTCTCAATATTTCTTATGTTTCTTTTCACTGACGATGGTAATTGAAGAATCAATTCTAAAAAATTCATTTTTATTTCTAATCTGACGCGACGCATGAACGCGTTTCGTAATAACTTATTACGTTTTCAAAGACTTCGCTTACACACACAGCTGTAACCTGTAAACACACATCCATACTTATATTCGCATTTGGGTGAGGTTGTGAGGTGGTTGAAGTGTTACAAAAGTTTTGGGTGAGGTGATTGACATTTACACATGATAATACCAAAACCAATGGCACATATGAATGGAAGTAACTGCAGAAGGCCTATTGGCCCATAGCATCAACATTTCTTCTTGATGCTTCTATATTGGTTCGGAGTCTTGAAGTGGGTAGAATATAGTTGTGCATTAAATGCCTTTTGATTGCTGGTGTTGACATTCTGAAGTGCAGTGCCTCGCAGATGTCGAGCCGCCTGCTATCGCTGTATCTATCGATGATTTCTGTGCTGTTTGTAAAGATTTCACTGGTGATGGTCTGGTTGTGAAAAGAGATTATATGTTCCTTGATGGAGCCCTGTTGCTTATGCATTGTTTATCGCCTGGAAAGAGACGTTGTTCTCTTGCTTGTATACTGAGTTCGTTGGGGCTTACAGTCCCCAAGTGGGCATTTGAAGGCATAGACGACGTTGGTTTCCTTCAAGGCGTTATTCTTGGTGTCTGGAGAGTTTTTCAAGAGTGGGATGGCCTTTGAAGGAAACCAACGTCGTCTATGTCCAAATGAGTGGACATAGACGAAATGTTCACACAGAATAGTTACTGAACGAGGGGACATGAGTGAAAGCTGGAAACTCAGATGAGTCACCGAGATGTTAGGAAGTTTTCTTTTAACGTGAGAGTAGTCGAAAAATGGAATGCACTTAAGGAACAGGTTTTGGAAGCAAATTCTTTTCATAATTCTAAAACTAGGTATGATAGGGAAATAGGACCGGATTGCTGTAAAAAAAACGAAAACTCAAAAGGCGGGATCCAAGAGTCAATTCTCGATCCTTTACACACAAATAGGTGAGTACAAATAAGAGAGCACACACACACACACACACACACACACACACACACACACACACACACACACACACACACACACACACACACACACACACACGCACACACACACACACACACACACACATACACACACACACACACACATACACACAGACACATCCAGATATGTTGGATCTGGATAGAGAAAAGCTGTTGGTCCAGACGGGATCTCTCCATGGGTATTGAAAGAGTGTGCAAAGGCACTTTGCTTGCCACTCTAGATAGTGAATCAGTAACAATCTCCAGTAGGTCACTGGAGATGGGAGACCTACCAGAAATATGGAAGAAGATTAATGTGCTCTCAATATACAAAAAGGGTGAAAGACAAAAGGCGCTGAACTACAGGCCAGTGTCCTTGACTTGTATACCATGCAAGGGGATGGAGAAGGTCGTGAGAAAAACACCTAGTAACACATCTGGAGAGAAGGGACTTCGTGACAAATCGCCTATTAATATGGGTTCAGGGAGGATAAATCTTGCCTGACTGGCTTAATAGAATCCTACGACCAGGCGACAAAGATTAAGCAAGAAAGAGAAGGGCGAGCGGACTGCATTTTCTTGGGTTATCGGAAAACCTTTGACACAGTACCCCATAAGATGCTGGTACATAAGCTGGACAAACAGACATTAGTGATTGGTAAGGTGCTCCAGTGGATAAGGGAGTACCTAAGCAATAAGAAGCAGAGAGTTACAGTGAGGGGTGAGATCTCAGATTGGCGTGATGTCACCAGTGGTGTCCCACAGAGCTCTCTACTAGGTCCTATCCTGTTTCTGATATACGTAAATAATTTCACGGAGGGTATAGACTAACTAATCTCAATGTTTGCAGACGATGCCAAAATTATGAGAAGGATTAAGACAGAGGAGAACTGTTTGAGGCTTCAGGAAGACCTAGACAAACTGAAGGAATGGTCGAGCAAATGGTTGTTAGAATGTTAGAAAGTAAATGTAATGTAATGAGGATAGTTGCAGGGAGCAGGAGGCCAGATACAAGTTATTATTTGGGAGATGAAATTCTTCAAGAGTCAGAGAGAAAGACCTGGAGGGTTGATATCACGCCAAACTTGTCCCCTAAATCCCATATCAAGAGGATAACATCAGCAGCATTTGTCAGGTTGGCCAACATAAGAACGGCATTTAGAAACTTGTGTAACTGAATCATTCAGAACTTCGTATACCACATATGTCAGATCAATCCAGGAGTATGCAGCTCCAGCATGGAGTCCATATCTAGTCAAACATAAGAATAAACAGGAAAAGATTCAAAGGTTTGCCACCAGACTAGTACCCGAGCTAAGAGGTATGAGCAATGAGGAGAGACTACGGGAATTGAACCCCACGTTGCTCGAAGACAGAAAAGTTTGGGGGGACATGATCACCACATACAAGATTCTCAAAGAAATTGATAGGGTAGATAAGGGCATGCTATTTAACACAAGGAGCACACGCACTAGGGAACACAGGTGGAAACTGAGAGCCCAACTGAGCCACATAGATATTAGAATGAACTTTTTTAGTGTCAGAGTTATTGTCAAATGGAATGCAATACGAAGTGATGTGGGGGAGGCTGACTCCATAACAGTTTCAAGTGTAGATATGATAGAGCCTAGTAGGCTCAAGAACCCACCCGCCAAACACACACCGAAACAACGACGTTGGTACAACGTTCGAACAAGTTTTAACACTTCCTAACCAGTTATAACAACCAATATATCAAGTTGTAACAACGTTCTAATACGTCATAAACACGTTAAGCCAAGATGTAACAACTTTATTACAAGCTATAACAAGCGGAAAATAGAGACAGTTTCGGTTTGTGTTTCCAGGGCATACACTAGTTGATTGACTGTTGAGAGGCGGGACCAAAGAGCGAGAGCGCAACCCCTCAAGTACAAATAGGTGAGTACACATAAACACACACACATAATAACACTCCTCCCACAAACTGACAACAAATCACTCCAAGTACTTCCTCGAACTACTCCCTACACCATCGGTTATTGTTGAGAGATTGTTCCGGTACTTAGACCGTATTAGACCAGGGAGGTGGAACAGGTGAGAGGAAAGTGGTGAGAAGGAATGAAGAGCAAGGTAAGAGGAAGGAATCAGAAGAACGGATAAGGGAGAAGAGATAAACAGTTGGGATGAGGAGAAGGGCTGAGAGCAAGAGATAAAGTGAAGCAATGATGGGGAAAAATGAGTGGAATGGCAAGGGAGAGGGATCGGAGAGACGGGTGATGGGAACCTTACAATAAAGGAAGGGATATGGGAACAGATGAGATAAAAGAGGGAGGTAAAGGGATAGGGAAAAGAATGAGGGAAGGAATAAGGTGAAGAGATGAAGGTAAATTGCATCGAGAAAGGCTGAAGGGAACCAAAAATGGAATGGAGAAAGGGTAACTGATGAGAGGTAAGAGAGAGAGAGAATAAGGAGGGCTAGATTGGGGAGAAGTTTGAGGAAAGGATGAGATAAGATAGTATGAGGGTGAATTGGATGGAAGAAAAAGATGTGAATAAAGAATGAGGGAATATGAAACGGACGAAGGAGCGTGGGATGTTTGAAGGCAGAGCAAAAACAAAGATCAAGCGAGAGAGATAGGAAAGTGTAATAAAGGCAAGAAAAGAGAGCGCAAAAATAAAGATAAGGGGAAGAGGGGTGGAAGGAAAGGGAGCAGAAACAAGGAAACAATAAGAACATAAGCTAAGGTAAAGAATTAAAGAAAAAGTCACAGACAACAAAGAAAGAGTGAAAACCAAGCAAAGGGTGACAGAGCAAGGAAAGAATGGGGTCAAATATGGAAAGGGAGAAGGGAGGCAAGAAGATCATAAGAGTGAGAGAGCGAGGAGAAAGACAGCGTGAAGCGAACAGGTAGACCAAACAACTACAGGAATGACATGATAAACAAGCCATCCTTTGAGCGTGTATGTAGTAGTAGAGTGGAGGCAGGAGCGGGTCAATAGAGTGGAAACACTCTATGTCATTACTCTTGTCCTTAGCCGCTGCAGTGGCACTCTAATCCTCCTCCTCTACTCCTCCTCCTCCCCCTCCTCTCGAGTGTGTGTATCGGCTCTATGTTGAGGCCTCACGTGGAAGAAATTGCCTACCTAAGAGGATATTATAGTCATTAGTATGGTCGGATTTTGAGTTTTAAGTTGTTGGGGATGGGATGAAATATTCTTACGCAAACATGGTGCATATTGTCTTTGGGTATTACACTTACATATATACATATATATATATATATATATATATATATATATATATATATATATATATATATATATATATATATATATATATATATATATATATATATATATATATATATATATATATATATATATATATATATATATATATATATATATATATATATATATATATATATTGTGCGGCCACTTTGACAAGTTCCGTTCTTTGCTGTAAGCGATTACTGTGAAGAAATGGGTCAGCCACTCACAACAATTTCACTGTTAGGATTTCTTGCCAATTTTGATGAAATCTCACCATAGAGGAATCAATCTCAATAACGAGAACGAGACCAAAATTAAACGCTTCCGATTCTTCAACTCAGCTGTTACACACTGATGTTTGTCTTCTCGGAGTACGTTGCTAAATACTTCCATGTTTTATTTTATAACTTATATAAAATTGAGGTTTTGCTTTGTATTTCATTTTAATTAACATGTTATTATCTTAGATCTGTTTAATTTATTTTGATGTATACCATTCATTAAATGAAATATTTATTGATAATTTGATCTAATTTTGAGGTGTAAATGCTTTCTTTGCTATAACTCTGATAATGGTATATATTCTTTCTAACATCTGTTCTTCCAGCTGACACAAGGAAGAACTTACAATATCTTCCTGTGGACAACAAAAACGAACGATTACTGCCTTCAAGTTAATTCAAGAAAACCTACACCATGACTCTGAAAGCGCATGTTAATAATGTCAATTCTAGTCACAGAAGAGCTGAGAGTTGAGCTCATCCGCTGAGAGACAAGCAGGCAGGTCTCCCTCGCGTGGGAAGAGTGCGTAACTGTGGGTTCAACGCACCCAGGAACACTTTGGTCCAACGCTACAGCCCCGAAATTACTATATATATGACGTAAATATAGAATACGTTTTCGACCGGGAGAGACCAGCCAAAATATCGATGCACAGAATATTTCTCTAGGAAAAGACAAGAGAAGGATGCACATATACTTGTTAAAGGATTTATTTTGCCGACAAATCCCTGTATCCCTGTAGATGCTCTGATTTTTGGTGGCTGTTGCGTGTTTCATATTGATTATGCACTTTGAGGACATTCAAGGAAAAATTGTGATATTTCTTTGTATGAGAAATGTTATAAAGCTGGTCAGTAATTACTCTCACTTATGCAAATGTCTCTGGTTAAGGTGACCTTTTTGGCTCGGAATTGAGCACAGACCCGGTCCCTTGGTTGCTCAAAGGTCATGCACTGGTTAACCATTCATGTAATAGCTATCCAAACAAGGCCAGTCATCACCCGGAATGAACATATAGATTAATAAGAAAAATATTGAGGATGTTAAATGGGCTCGAACCTGCATTTCTGAACTCACATGCGATAATAGGTGTATAAAGGACGATATACAGTATATAATATAAAAAAACAAAATCAGTATATTGCACAACAATAATTAAGTGGAAAGAATTTAGAGAGTGTGAAAAGAAAAATCTAATATTTTCGAAGGAAAATTTACCTTCATTAACAATCGCGTTTCCCCTCTCCTATACCCAAATTCACAGTTTTCATAAATGCAACATTTGCAGCGTTGCAGATATCTGACGCTGCTTAGTATGCTTGGGAGAGCGTGTAGTGTACATAAAAGAATGCATTACCGAAATCTAAATTGGCATCTGATAATCAACAGATTCCATAACGATAGCGAAATTCACGGAACGACGCCAAAATTCGTTGTTTTGGTCGAAAGAAGCAACGCCATCGACAGTGATTACAGGTCCATGGATGAGGTTTATTTGTGTATTCTCTCTCTCTCTCTCTCTCTCTCTCTCTCTCTCTCTCTCTCTCTCTCTCTCTCTCTCTCTCTCTCTCTCTCTCTCTCTCTCTCTCTCTCTCTCTCTCTCTCTCTCTCTCTCTCTCTCTCTCTCTCTCTCCCTCTCTCTCTCTCTCTCTCTCTCTCTCTCTCTCTCTCTCTCCCTCTCTCTCTCTCTCTCTCTCTCTCTCTCTCTCTCTCTCTCTCTCTCTCTCTCTCTCTCCCTCTCTCTCTCTCTCTCTCTCTCTCTCTCTCTCTCTCTCTCTCTCTCTCTCTCTCTCTCTCTCTCTCTCTCTCTCTCTCTCTCTCTCTCTCTCTCTCTCTCTCTCTCTCTCTCTCTCCTCTTCGCGTCCCATCAATTCTCAGTTAACTTTTCGAATCTATAATGAGACCAATCGTGTTCGGTCTGAACTTTATTTCATCATTCCAGAGTTTAGTTTTCAGGAAAAAGTCAACTTTTTCGTTTTATGTAATATTCTCAGCAAATATTTTAATTATTTTTAATTAATAATAAATTCAGTTTGCCCTAAATAATAATAATAATAATAATAATAATAATAATAATAATAATAATAATAATAATAATAATAATAACAATAATAATAATAAAAATAGTAATAATTGTGAGTAATGTAACCATTGCCTATAACAAACAACATACTCGCAAGAAACAATAGTGGGGTGGAACTTGATGCAGGGTGGCACCTGGTGCACTTCTCATTTAGGTTACTTTAGGTTTTAAGTTATAAGTAGATTTCAATACCTAGCAATTGATCAGAAAGCTCTCAAAGAATATTGAAAATGCATTTTGGATTCACAACAGCGTCCATTTATTTATCAACTTCTAAATAATGTAGTCGGTTAAACATTGAATTTATTGTCAGTGGAAATAATTAAATCCGTCATTGTCTGTGTTTAAAACTCTTGTTTTATGTGCGATAGATATATTTTGTTGGAAACGTTAGCAGGGGGAAACTCGCAAGAGAATGAGAGAGAGAGAGAGAGAGAGAGAGAGAGAGAGAGAGAGAGAGAGAGAGAGAGAGAGAGAGAGAGAGAGAGAGAGAGAGAGAGAGAGAGAGAGAGAGAGAGAGAGAGAGAGAGAGAGAGAGAGAGAGAGAGAGAGAGAGAGAGAGGGAGAGAGAGAGAGAGAGAGAGAGAGAGAGAAACAGAGAGAGAGAGACAGAGATATACCAGAGTCAAACAAAGAGGTAGAGCCACACTTCAAGATCAAAGATGTGAAAACAAAGCTCGAGAATAAATAATCGTGACTATCCAATTCCAGCGGTTTCCAAGTAAACAGACGCGTCCTCCTGCCACATTCCCCCCCTTCCACCCCTGGCCAACCTTCAACTCCATACCCCCCTCCCCCTCCCCCTTACATCCCCCCCCCTTTCCCCTCCTCAGAACCCCTTCCAGCATTCCCCTTCCCCTCCCACATCTCCCCCCACAGCTCCCACCCAGCAACCAATCACAGGAGCTACGGAAGCTTTAAGTTATTGTCGTGTTTTAGAGAGCGGCTCCCTCGGCGTGGCTCGACACGTGTAAAGGCAAGAACGCAACTTCTGTTACATCTGTGGTAACAGCGATGTAAGACGTATGTAAGAGGGTGTAAGCGGGTATAGGTGGATGGTGAGGCTATATACACGTACAACCAATTTTTATTGAACGAAGAATATAAGTAAATAGTCGACAAAAAATAGAAGAAATGTGTGAAGTGAAACAGTTGGTAGTAAAAACAAAGAACGGACAAAAGAGAAGCAGCTTCGCTTACTATTAATTGAAGGTTTCCAGAATTCCAATAGGCCGGTGTTTCCTGGAACCGTGCAGGTCAGGCGGTGAGTGGTTGGTCCTCACAGCCAGTACGGAGACTGCATAAGGTTGGTAAGGCCACCCCTCCGATCTATTTAAAACCACTCCGCGAACATGTAGATTTTTAACTGCACTGCTAACTGGATTTTAACTGGATTTTAATTGTATTTCAAATTGGATTTCTAGCTGGATTACTAACTTGATTTATAACTTTTTATTTTTACCAGGTGTCAGGTGGATTTCTGAGAGGATTTCAAATCGGATTCAGTTTGAAATTATTCTGGGTTATCTCTGGATTTTCTGATCATAATTGAATTTACTTTTGTTACTTATTTACGAACTAATCATATAAATTAATCTTACAGTTGTTTGGATTTGCAAAAAAAAATTGTATTACTAAATGCCATCTAATTGCTCATGCACTTCTCAAAGGTATTTAATTTAGTTTTTTGCAATATGTAACTGGAATTCTAAAATAATCCCCCAAAAATTTAAAAAATAATTATTATGGAACTCGCAGTTGCTTTGCCCACTTTATATATTGCAAAAGTGAGCAATGAATTTCTCAATTGCAAAATCAAAGTTCTTAAGTTAGCAAAGATCCAATACATGTGGATCTTCTGTCTACCCTGACACGCCCACGCTATGGGTTTGTGTTGGGTTTAAGGCTTATCAACCTCTAGAGGGTTATTACAGACGCCACACTAGATTACTGATTTACTAGCCAGTGCATGCCTCATTACTGAATAATGTCCAGGACTAGAGTTAATCATCCTGCTATATTCACGGGGTATAGCGGGCTGCGCCTCATCGTCCACACACACAGCTCTGGCACTCGTCAAAGGGCCAAGGCCTGGCACTCGTCAAGGGCCAAGACCTGGCACTCGTCAAGGGCCAAGGCCTGGCACTCATCAAGGGCCAAGACCTGGCACTCGTCAAGGGTCAAGGCCAGACACTCGCCAAGGGCCAAGGCCTGCCCTGATGGCATCACCATATACTCATGGAAGGAGGGTAGACAGTTGGTGTGGGACTACACATGTGTATCCACCCTGGCTGACACCTATGTACACTTCGGAGCTGATCAAGCAGGTGGGGCGGCCAACCACAGGGAAACAGCTAAATCACTCAAGTACAGGCGACTGGAAGGTCAATACCTCTTTGTTCCCATAGCGTCTGAGACGCATGGCCCCTGGGGCAAGAGTGCCTTGGGATTTCTCAAGGAATTGGGTTCCAAGCTCATTAACGTCACCAGAGACCCAAGGGCTTCCAGTTTTTTGTTTCAGCGTCTCAGTGTGGCGATCCAGAGGGGAAATGCTTGCTGCGTCCTCGGTTCCTGTCCAGAAGCGGAGGAGCTTCAAGAGATCCATAACCTTTAGGCATTTGTCTTGTATGTTTTGTAACCTTTAAATACACAATAAAGGAAAAAAAAGGGGGGAAGGGGTTGGTAGGAGAAAAGCACACAGAAACTGTATTGGAGGGGACCTACATTCCCTCCAGAGCGATATGTGTGGTTTCCTCCGAGGCTATGGGTCCCCCTTCTTCCAGCCAGAGGTGGTACTCCCTTCCCTTTTATTATATATATATATATATATATATATATATATATATATATATATATATATATATATATATATATATATATATATATATATATATATATATATAATGACTGATAATACTGATAATACAAACGAAACTCTGATAATACTTTGTTATTAGTGAGAGCTGCATGACGATACGATGCCTAAGATTTCTGTTACTCTAACAGAGAGAGAGAGAGAGAGAGAGAGAGAGAGAGAGAGAGAGAGAGAGAGAGAGAGAGAGAGAGAGAGAGAGAGAGAGAGAGAGAGAGAGAGAGAGAGAGAGAGAGAGAGAGAGAGAGAGAGAGAGAGAGAGAGAGAGAGAGAGAGAGAGAAGACACTGCTGATGCTAACAGTACGAAGACAAAAGTACTCTTTTCATTACTCTAGAGAAATATGAAGCCCTTCTTGTCTCGAACGAGAGCCGCTTCACCCATTACCGGAACGCGGGCCAAAGGGGTATACAGCAAGGAGGCAAAGGAAAAGAATGTATTGCAATCTCTACATATTATCGATATTGTTCAACCCCTCCTTTCATGTGCCTAGTGCGAGTGACTCGTCCAGCAGCTCTCTGTCAGCTGCACGTTCACCTCCAGCTGCAGTTGTCTTCCAGCTGCAGGATCTCTTCCAGCTGCAGTTCTCTTCCAGCTACAGGATCTCTTCCAGCTGCAGGATCTTTTCCAGCTGCAGGATCTCTTCCAGCTGCAGGATCTTTTCCAGCTGCAGGATTTCTTCCAGCTGCAGGATCTCTTCCAGCTGCA
This sequence comes from Procambarus clarkii, assembly GCF_040958095.1. Taxonomy (NCBI): domain Eukaryota; kingdom Metazoa; phylum Arthropoda; class Malacostraca; order Decapoda; family Cambaridae; genus Procambarus; species Procambarus clarkii. Next base: position 31,128,417 of record NC_091159.1, on the reverse strand, counting down.
GGATATCTTCCAGCTGCAGGATCTCTTCCAGCTGCAGGATCTCTTCCAGCTGCAGGATCTCTTCCAGCTGCAGGATCTCTTCCAGCTGCAGGGTATCTTCCAGCTGCAGGATCTTTTCCAGCTGCAGGATTTCTTCCAGCTGCAGGATCTCTTCCAGCTGCAGGATCTCTTCCAGCTGCAGGATTTCTTCCAGCTGCAGGATCTCTTCCAGCTGCAGGATCTCTTCCAGCTGCAGGATCTCTTCTAGCTGCAGGATCTTTTCCAGCTGCAGGATCTCTTCCAGCTGCAGGATCTCTTCCAGCTGCAGGATCTCTTCCAGCTGCAGGATCTCTTCCAGCTGCAGGATCTTTTCCAGCTGCAGGATTTCTTCCAGCTGCAGGATCTCTTCCAGCTGTAGGATCTCTTCCAGCTGCAGGATCTCTTCCAGCTGCAGGATCTCTTCCAGCTGCAGGATCTCTTCCAGCTGCAGGATCTCTTCCTGCTGCAGGATCTCTTCCAGCTGCAGGATCTCTTCCAGCTGCAGGATCTCTTCCAGCTGCAGGATCTCTTCCAGCTGCAGGATTTCTTCCAGCTGCAGGATCTCTTCCAGCTGTAGGATCTCTTCCAGCTGCAGGATCTCTTCCAGCTGCAGGATCTCTTCCAGCTGCAGGATCTCTTCCAGCTGCAGGATCTCTTCCTGCTGCAGGATCTCTTCCAGCTGCAGGATCTCTTCCAGCTGCAGGATCTCTTCCAGCTGCAGGGTCTCTTACAGCTGCAGGGTCTCTTCCAACTGCAGGATTTCTTCCAGCTGCAGGATGTCTTCCAGCTGCAGGATGTCTTCCAGCTGCAGGGTCTCTTCCAGCTGCAGGATATCTTCCAGCTGCAGGATCTCTTCCAGCTGTAGTACATATCAGGTTGAAATCTACCTTTCTTAATACATCTTAAAAATTGCTAAATGAATTGCTAAATATTTGGAAGAGTATTTGTTCCAACATCGTAAGATATGATGTGTTGGTGTGTAATATTTTATTAAATTAATCTATGATATAGATCAATTTATAAAAACATTATTGTGTGTGTGTGTGTGTGTGTGTGTGTGTGTGTGTGTGTGTGTGTGTGTGTGTGTGTGTGTGTGTGTGTGTGTGTGTGTGTGTGTGTGTGTGTGTGTGTGTACTCACCTAGTTGTGTTTGCGGGGGTTGAGCTCTGGCTCTTTGATCTCGCCTCTCAACTGTCAATCAACTGGTGTACAGATTCCTGAGCCTATTGGGCTCTATCATATTTATATTTGAAACTGTGTACGGAGTCTGTCTCCACCACAACACTACTGTGTGTGTGTGTGTATGTGTATGTGTGTGTTTGTGTGTGTGTGTGTGTATGTGATTGTGTGTGTGTGTGTGTGTCATGATTCGGCCATCTAATGATCAATAATTGGTTATTGAATCAAATTCCGCGAGGTGTGAACACCTCACACGTCAAGAACGACAGCGTCTCGTGAGTGTAGGTGTAGCCCTAAGTTTACATCTGGTGTCTCAGAACGTTGTGCACAGCATGCACTATGCAGTCAGTCCCTCGCACAGATCTCAACATGTGTAACGGGCAATAACAATTCAACCGTGACTGAAAAGTCATGTAGCATCAATCATTGATCATCTAACAGGTGTCTAGAATTGACTGAATGCCTCTTAAGTGTTTAAGTGTCTTTAATATCAGTACTGAAGCCTTCATTGCTTGCAATATACCAAAACATTTGTCAAAATACCAACAACAGAGATCTGAGATCTCTGCGATTTATTCTTCCTCATTATATAATTAAGTAATTATTAAAATATGGCGCCAAGCCTGTGTAACTAATACTATTTAACAAAACATTTAAGAGATTTCTAGATATAATTCAGGACGTCATTTCCATATAAACATGCAGAGCACGAGTAATATCAAAGGTATTAGATACTCCGATGATTTTATCGAGAGACATGTTTCAAAGACACATATTCGATCATACTAAAAGCTCTCGTAATTTACATAAAATCAGAATGAACGGATCTGACTCTTTGCATACCAACAGCCTAATAATAAATTATATTATAGGAGTTTACGCTCATAAAGTTCTCACAACATGGGTAAGATATAGTCACTAAAGCTAAGAAATCTAAGTGCACACAACATGGGTAAGATAATCTCACCCATCATTAAGTAACAAACTTGTCACAACATGGGTAAAATATTATCACAGCATTTAGTCACAAAATGCTCACAACATGGGTAAAGTATTGTCACAAACATTAAATCATAATGTTGTCACAACATGGGTAAGATATTGGCACCAATATTAAGAACAAAAGTACTCACAACACGGGAAAGATGCTCACCAACACGAAGGCCAGTGTGTCACCCAGCATGGGTCTGTATAATTCATAAACGTAGTATGCTGTATTTAAGTTGCGACAGTGATCCGTGCCCAACACGGAACTATCTGTTGCTTGTTTCTGTCTCCACACCATTACAGCAAAACATATTTTATATTGGACTGTTCTACATTTTTTTACGAAATTACTTTTGAGGCGAAACATGATATCAAGATCGGTTATGTATTTTTGGGTACTACTTTCATTTCAGTAAATACACGATACAATTATACTAAGGGAATACAATTTAACTAGAAATTATATAGTTTTATTCACACATATGCTCCAGAGAGCGACAGCAATAGCTTTTAGCTGAAAACGATCCGGCCTTAAAATTTAATCTTATATTAAGGAATTGTTCGCACACAGTAATGGCTCAAGTCAAGACAATCTCAGCTCTGGACGGATTACCCAAGGATTGTTTGTTATCTGTAGGCGAGAGGATTACCCAGGGGTTATTTATGGTCTGTGGGCGTCAAAATTAGCCAGGGATTGTTGTGTCTTGGATAGTGGATTTTTCTGACATTGTGGTTTGTGGTGAGAGTATTACCAGCGATTATTTGTGATCTATGGGACAGAGAATTATGTCTGCTCTGTTTGTTTACTCTGTCCCAAAGGAGTATCCTGGAATTGTTGTCTTTGGGCGTGAGAATTGCCTGTGGAGTGTTTATGTTTGTTGGGAAAAGGATTACACATTCATTGTTGTCTGTAGGCAAGAGGAACAGCCACTCGATTTTTTCTATGAGCAAGATGATTATCAATTGATTGTTGTCTAAGGACAAGAGAATTACTCAGGCATTTATATCTGTGAGCATGAGGATTACCCAGGGTTTGTGGTCTGTGGGCTTGAGGATTACCTTGGCATTGTTGTCTGTGAGCATAAGGATTACCCAGGGATTGTTGTCTGTGGGCATGAGGATTACCCAGGGTTTGTTGTCTGTGGGCATGAGGATTTCCCAGACACTGATGTCTGTGGACGATATCATAACTTAACAAGACGGCAATTTTAGGGTGCCCCTCAAAAAGTTGTGAACTTATTTTAATTAAAAGTAAATAAAACAATCTTTCTTTTAGTCTTTGGTTGTATTTTTCAGCAGTAGAGACCGTTTTGAACAAATACGTAGGAGTCATTTAGTATTTTATTTTGTAATCAGATTAACAGAGTAAAAGCATTGTTTTTTTAACATATTACAATGAAATAGAATGAAATAGTATAAACTGAATGAAAAATATCTGTGGTAATGATATTCATAAGAGAATGATATATTATACAAAATTACTTGATTTGCATAAAATTCCTAGCAATACATCACAAAATGAAAGCACCATTCTACGTAATCAATAATTTTTGGAAGCAGTACAATATGATGCATTGCGTAATCCTCTATAATGCATTCTGTAATACAAAATAATGCATACCGTAATACAATATAATGCATTGTAATTCTGGATTATAGGGGATCTAGTCCACTAGCGTTGCTCAGACAAG
>NC_091159.1:31117043-31122043 GCF_040958095.1 Procambarus clarkii | reverse complement strand
CTTCTTGTCCTATTATTATCACTTGCTAACTTACTTATTGGCCTTCCTTCGTATCTGTTATCATCGCCTACGATAACAACTGAACCGACAGTTTAGCTAGAAAAGTTAAAGTAGTTTCTTCGTCGCTTGACCTTCCAGGGGAGAACAACCTGTAGAGACCTTCGCTATCTTAATCTGTACCTCGTTCACTCGCTTCTCGGCTTTACAGTACTCTGTTCTGCTCTGCCTGTTCATGTCCTGACTGTATAACAACTGAGTGGTCTCACATCCACAGTTCCTGATCATGTACTGTGCATTCCTCCCATCAGAGCTATGCCAGATTATTGTTGTCTGACGTGTTTATTGTTAATATTTTCGATTAAATATGATTTAGGTCATCGTAATATGTGCATTAACTTTACTTCTCACAACTGTCGAAGATTTCCTGTTCTTAATAAACAATATATTGTAGAGAAACTTACTGCAATGCTGTAGTTCTTAAATGAAGGTCTAGGACAGACCCAAGTTATAGTTAAGAGAATTACAATTCAAATGTTTTTATGTAACCAAGATTCTTATGCCAACACAATCGACTTTATAATGGTCCAGGACGGACCTAAACGTCGTCGTCTCTTCACTTTCTAATGTGTGGTCTGGTCAACACCAACATTCTTCCTCAGAGTACTATATACAATGTTCTGCAGAACATTGTATACAACCTTAAGAATCGATGTAGGTCACATAAGAAAATTTGATTGTTAATACACTTAAACATAAATTGGGTCTTTCCTTTATCTTTAGCATATTACAATTATTTATATGAATGAGAATGGTTGGTGTTTTCTCGACACTCGTTACCTCTCAAGGCCATATAATGCCTGGCTGCTTGTCTGTGATAAGTTGATTTAGGTGATAATTATTCTTGCACATATTAATGTTATCGTTCACTGCTTCGAAAATTCCGATGCTTTAGAGAAAACAGTAGAACCACACATTTTACGGTTCCTCGGACTAATGAGAACCATTTTTCACATTAAACATAAGCTACGTGGTATGATATCAAGTAACTTGGATGTTTGGTGCCATATGTAACAGAGTAACATTTGTTACTTGGAGGGATATCCTGCGGTACCTGGGATGGTCTGTCTCTCCCCCCCCACTCCGTACCCCTACTATTCCATCCCTTTTCTTCAGCCCATCCACCACCACCCCCCAACTTCGGCTTCCCACAATTCATCTTTTCCTCCACTCTTCTCTTCCTCTTCCTCCCCCCCCCCCTCATTCGCTCCTCTTCCCTTTCATCTCCCGTATTTTCCCCCTTATTCTCCTCCCGCCAATCTCCCTACTTTTACCCCATCTCCCTACACCCCTCCCCTTCTTCCTCCATCGTCGAACAGAAAGACATATCCTTTTCATATACACATCTACCTCCCCTTTCCCCTTACCCTTTCGCCTCTTCCCCACTATTCATCCCGTCTCCCCTTTGACCCACCTCTTCCCCATCCTATTATTCTTCCCCTTTCCCTCATTTCCCCTCCACCTCCATTCCCGCTCTCTCCCTACTCTCAGAAAGTTTATAATTAAGAAACACTGAATCAACTGTACGGGTCTCTCAGAATTGTTTTTTTTTATTTTGATCACTAACAGAATCGCATCAAATACATATCTCTTGACATCATGAAACTACGTCGCCACAAGTTGACTGGACAGAGTTTCGGATTCATAGTCCTGAGGTTCCGGGTTCGATCCCCAGTCGAGGCGGAGACAAATGGGCAATATGTTTCTTTCACCCTGATGCCCCTGTTACCATGCAGTAAATAGGTTCCTGGGAGTTAGACAGCTGCTAAGGGCTGCTTCCTGGGGGGTGTGTAACAAAAAGGAGGCCTGGTCGAGGACCGGGCCGCGGGGACGCTAACCCCCGAAATATCTCAAGATAACCTCAAGATAACGTCTAGGATTCTATATAAATGCCAATATTTCTTAAAACATTTAACTTAGGTCGACCTCAACCTTCCAATGTTCGTCCCTTATTCTAAACTATTCTCCCTGCAAATTTGGGTGAGGCTAGCACCAAGCGTCTGGCCTCCAAAGTTGTACAGACTGCCGGATGACAAACAGGCATAATTTAACAGCTCTTCTGTTAAATTTTCTTCCGTTATTTTGTTCTGTACATGAAAATAAAAGTATAATATTCTGGAAAACTACAATAATATAGAACACGGTAGATTGACCACAAAAAAAAAATATCTATTTACACCAAGTGTGGCTCACTCACATATATGTCTAACCATCTCTTCAAAAATTCCAGCGTCCTCACTCCAATTATGTAGCCCGGCCAACCTGTTCCATAAATCCACAACCATATTTGCAAACTAGTTTGCACCCAGTTTCATTCTAAATCAAAACTTTTCTAATTTATACACCAGTTGCTTCGTGTGCTACACTGAGTGTGTATTGTTGTATGCTGTTTGTGTCCACCATATTTACTTTCTCCTCAATTAGAATACTTCAAACATGTCCCCTTTACTCCACGTCTTCATGTAGAAGGTATTTTAAGCTTACTTAATCTCTCGTCACAAGGAAATTAGGGGAATTCCTGATTCGGGATTAATTTCTCCATTCTTCTATGTACGCGTACAAGGGAATTTACGTGCAGACCATAGACCGGTGCGCAGAATTTTTGTTCATTAATGGGGGGGCCTAATATATGCTAGATGAAATTTAAACATAACAATAAATGTCTCGTTTTCTAAAGCTTTTTAGCTATAAAACTCAGAATACTGTATATTATTACTAAGAATAATAGACTGGTTTTTGGCATAAGATCTCTGTTAATTAGGATTCCGAGATGTTTCTTGCTAACTGACGAATAGTTCAGCATCGTTCAACTGATATCTTACAAATCTACTATAATTTCCAAGGCTCAGAACTCTACAACTATCAGTATTATAGGGAATCTACCAATCATTTATTCATTTTAAAAGTCTTTCCAAAACGTCTCGTATTTTTATTGCTCTCTACTATCCAGAGGTCTTGCATGACCCTCAACTTAACACCCTTGTGCCGTATTTCTCTCCGTCTCTCTACACCGATGTGTGTACTTCTTCTCCTCTCTCTCAGTAGTGGCCAATAATCCCTCGGTCGACGTACTTCACGCTTCAGCATGTTAATCTCTGGCTTGAGTAACTGACATTGCTCGGACAGCGTCTGGTGAGGAAGTCACGATGTTCACCATCACTGAGTCAATGCTGTTCTTTAGTTAACGAGGCTCTATCGCGACACATAGCTCTACACTCTTTGAAACTCTCTTATCTCTTCCTCCACTTTTGCTTTTTAATACTGTTCAGTTCTCCCCTCCCCCTCACCCACTCCCTCTCCCCATCCTTCCCTTCCTCTTTCAGGTTAGTGGTCACCTCCTTTTACCATGTGATCAATTTAATATACCTTCTCTCATTAAACGATTCGTAGTTTATTTCAGATATTGCTAATTTTATTTTCTTTCATTGATCAGTTACATGTTTTTCCACCACCTACAGTAGACTTGGGAACTACAGACCAAAATCACACCTTCTGATATCTTCCTTCAAATTTAACTCATGTCTTATCTTTAACCTTCATGCTGGTAAATATAGGAAGCTATGGTAATTAATAACAAGGTTAGCCTTTGTGTTATAATCATATTCAGTTCATTATCTAGGGAAGTCGCGAAGAGTTCCCTCCATGCATTTAGATATATAGTTATAGTATCCAGTCCTCCAAGGACATCAATGAACCAGATGACAATGTTCGATTTATAATAAAATATAACGAAACAAGATTCTTGTTGCAGATATTAAGAGAAATTTCGTTAAAATATTGCTTATTAAGTAAGAAATGTGATCAATCTTCCACTAATTTTGACACCCATTTGAGAAAAAGTTCAGACTGTCAACCACGTTTTTTCATCGTTTATGGAGTTCCCTAAAGAGATTTATGAATGGGAGGTGGTGATTAATACCATCAATAAAGTCCCAGGGAGGGGGGATTGGGGAACAGACGACCAGGATTTACACTCGATATTCCCTGATCTAATGACCCTAAATGCTCGCCTCTAGTTTTCTAATAGATTTGAGACTTTCTTGATGTATTTCTGCCCCTCTTGCCTGATGTGCCCCATGTTTCCTTGATAATGGACTCAACGAAATCAGGGAAACATACCTTAGAAGCTATCACTATTCACGGCTCCTGGGACCCGGTTTAAGTGGGTTAATTGGTTATTTGCGCGAACGCCTTAGGTGGGTGATGCAGCGTCTGGTATACATATGCAAATAGTTGTATTCGTGTATGCCTATATATATATATATATATATATATATATATATATATATATATATATATATATATATATATATATATATATATATATATATATATATATATATATATATATTTATATATATATGTCGTACCTAGTAGCCAGAACGCACTTCTCAGCCTACTATGCAAGGCCCAATTTGCCTAATAAGCCAAGTTTTCATGAATTAATTGTATTTCGACTACCTAACCTACCTAACCTAACCTAACCTAACTTTTTCGGCTACCTAACCCAACCTAACCTATACAGATAGGTTAGGTTAGGTTAGGTAGGGTTGGTTAGGTTCGGTCATATATCTACGTTAATTTTAACTCCAATAAAAAAAAAATTGACCTCATACATAATGAAATGAGTAGCTTTATCATTTCATAAGAAAAAAAATTAGAGAAAATATATTATTTCAGGAAAACTTGGCTTATTAGGCAAATCAGGCCTTGCATAGTAGGCTGAGAAGTGCGTTCTGGCTACTAGGTACGACATATATATATATATATATATATATATATATATATATATATATATATATATATATATATATATATATATATATATATATATATATATATATATATATATCCCACCTCCACACACACATATTCATTAATATATACAGGAATACTTGCTCATCGATTCGCGTCAACAAACACACATACACACACACACTTTA
>NC_091159.1:31107043-31112043 GCF_040958095.1 Procambarus clarkii | reverse complement strand
CTGCAGGTTGTAAATGTGACTGATTGTAACCTTTCCACCACCGCCTGCTGGATTGCGGGATGGTGCATGATAAGGAAATCCAGAAATGAAACAAGCTCACCACATTTGAAACCTGCTTAGCTTAGCAACGATACTTGCGATCGTTTTCGAGCACACTTGTGATATAATAATATACCTTAAATTGTGTAACTAGTTTATCAACACTGCAACATGTTTAGCTAAATGATTTTGTGGTTCGGTCCCTGAATCCATTATGTGCCTTTGTAACCCTTTTCCACTATCGCCCACAGGATGGGTATGGGGTGCATAATGAATTATCTAAGCTAACTAAACTGGATATAAGTGAGGTATAATTATTATAACATTATTTTTTACTACTAAATATAGTTCACCCATTAGATTGACTGTTGCTTTAGAACTTAGAGACCTGCATATTAATTAATAATTTATGTCAAATTAAATATTAAATACTAAACAAATGAATTATGAACGACGGAAAAATCTAAGAAGAAGTACCGTATATACTCTGAAATATCTCATCCATAAGACATAAATATTAAATAATATAATACTAAATATTACAAACAAAATCTTTACCTCACCTCACCTGGGTCTGTATTTAGATATTGAAGTAGAACTTTATATCGTAATAAAGCCAGTCCAGTCAGTAAAGATAGTCCTCTACGGGCTCTCTATAGCCCGTGCTACATGAATATTTTTCTTTTTTTTTAGCTAAATCTAAAGCAACACAAACAGGAGCTTTATTCCTAAGTTAGAGCGCCCCTCCTGTGCCTCACTACGGGCTCACCATAGCCTGTGCTACTTGGAACTTTGTGTTCCAAGTAGCAATTGAAAGAATTGCCGTTTTTGCATTTTTTTTTTTAAATTTATCTAGTATCCAGCCCATCCTCCTGTATTCATAGAACTTATAGGAAGGATGAGATCCTTAGTGCATATACCGACGTATAACGTAATTAGAAAGTAGAAAGTAGAAACTATTTAATTTGGACAAACCGGAAAACTAATTTATACGTATGTTGCAAAGACAAACTAATCTAACCTAACCTAACCTAACCTAACCTAACCTAACCTAACCTAACCTAACCTAACCTAACCTAACCTCCCTAGGCTTAATTCACACTATCTGAGGTGTAATATCGAACACATGTGTGGTGTACTAGGCCTAAGAATATTTACGGTTGTTATTTTGCTTCAATGTTTTGGACTTGGAGATGTGAAGAGTACAAAATTCTACTATCTAATTGCTAAGTACGTTAATATTTTGTACTATGATGCACATAGTTACAAAAGTACTATGTAAACAGAAGGATGGGTGAGTATCATGTCATATAATGAGCACCGGCATTTGTATGGCATTTTTTGAATAATACGTATTTATAATAGGCAATATTGCTTTACAGTAATTATTAATTGTATAATTAAGAACTTATCTAATATTGAGAAGAGAGTCATTTATAAATGTTCAAGTATTTATCAATAAAGTTATAGAATTAATGACTAATTAGAGTTGATACATTAATTAAAATGCAATGTAAAATCAAATAGTTTAATATAAATGAGTTATTTATAAATAATATATTATATAAGTTTTTAATGTTCTAAATGTATCTAATAAATGATCATTTAGTTCGATTCACTTTTATCAAATTGCACAAGAAATAAGTTAATAATTCAGCATGGCACATATTTATTTATTCTGGCGTTCTCTAAACACTTTAAAACCTCTATACAATCCTTTATTATATTAAGAGCCCTTTCTTTGGATTTGTTTGGCATTAAACGTTAGGCTAATCAACTGCACGATGGTTGTTAAGGCCGTGCCAGGAGCTCACTGACCAACCACCAGCGAGTATATACTTTATTCCTGAATATACTCCACGAATCACATAAGCTCCCCGTGTATATAGACGTGTATAACTGAGGTATATACACATTGCTGTGTATATGCTATCTTCAAACACACGACCACTAGTTCCTCAATGCCATTCTCCCTCTCCAACAATATATTTAAGGTCTCCACAGCACTTTACTGACCAACCAGTAAGTATACTTTATTTCTGAGCATGATTTAGGGCCTTAAACAAACTTTCTATTTACTGGGTACTCTGAGAGGAGTAAACCTCTCGGTAAGCATGTGAATTGACTTTGTTTACATACAACAGCTGATATAAAATGTACGCGACTGGTCAGTGGTCCACCTGAGCCTTCAACGTGATTGGCTAAACGATATGATGAACAATGTTATCCTCGCTCTGATTTGCCAGACGACAAGTATTAATGACCTCTGTCGAGAAGTATGTGAACCAGGACCAAATCCTGGTTCATATACGTTCAATAACTTCATAAATATACTTTGATGAATGGTGCATACGGATCGTCTTACAGAGTTCCCAATAACCTTTGTGACACTGCCACTTAAGAGGAAATACATAACGCTTAGCAAATCTAGGTCCTTAGACCTAGCTCACCTTAACTCACACTCCCTTGCCCTGTAAACCTCCTTCATCCCGTCTTCGAAGTCACACTCCCTTATCCTGGCTCTTGACTCACATACATTCCCTTACCCTGTCTCCAAGCTCACATACACTTCCTTATCCTGGCCCACTAGCTCACATACACACCTTATCCTGGCTCCTAACTCACATACACTTCCTTATCCTGGCCCACTAGCTCACATACACACCTTATCCTAGCTCCTAACTCACATACACTTCCTTATCCTAGATCCTAGCACAAATACACTCCACACTCTATGCAAGCACAACTCTCAACAATCTTCCATATTGATTCCCTATCATTCAACAACACCCTACACGTTCCATGCCAGCACCCTTCTCATTCACACTTTTTCCCTCTCCCCCTTGTATATCATGCATACGTCTTCATAATGATACTGCCTTCACCTACATATTACTCCACTCTCCTCTACCACCACCCCACCAACCTGTGTATTTTCTCTTCCTCCTCCCGTTCTTTCACTCTCTCCAACTCCTTTCCACTATTGCGTAATTTTCCCAATTCGCTCTTTAATATAAAAACTCATCGTAATAATAATATTAAAAAAAATTGTGATCGCCACACGTAATACAAAATACCAAAATAAAAAGCATATCTTATTTTTTTAATCTCGATATCATGATAGCCACTCACAAAATTACGTTCGATTCGTGAAGCCTGAGAGGGTGCCTCGCTCTGCTCTACATTTGGGAAATCATACAAGTGCTGAAATCTGCCGAAGTTGGTCTGATTTCCTGAGGATTAGAGATTAGGGGAACGCAAGTCTTGGATGCGTGATATACAGGGTTGGGTGTGGATGAGTGGGTGGCTGGGTGGATGAGAGGGTGGCTGGGGGTGATGAGAGGATTGCTAGTTGGATGAGAAGATGGCTGGATGGATGGGAGGGTAGATGAGTGGATGAGAGGGTGGCTGGGTGGATGAAAGGGTGACTGGGTGTATGGGAGGGTGACTGGGTGGATGAGAGGGTAGCTTGATGAATGAAAAGGTGGCAGGGTAGATGAGAGGATGGCTGAATGGATGAGAGGATAGATGAGTGGATGAGAAAGTGGCTGGGGAGACATAGGGTGGGTGAGTGGATGACCTGGGAGAGAGAAAGGGTCTCTCTCTCTTTCTCTCTCTCTCTCTCTCTCTCTCTCTCTCTCTCTCTCTCTCTCTCTCTCTCTCTCTCTCTCTCTCTCTCTCTCTCTCTCTCTCTCTCTCTCTCTCTCTCTCTCTCTCTCTCTCTCTCTCTCTCTCTCTCTCTCTCTCTCTCTCTCTCTCTCTCTCTCTCTCTCTCTCTCTCTCTCTCTCTCTCTCTCTCTCTCTCTCTCTCTCTCTCTCTCTCTCTCTCTCTCTCTCTCTCTCTCTCTCTCTCTCTCTCTCTCTCTCTCTCTCTCTCTCTCTCTCTCTCTCTCTCTCTCCACCCCATACCTCTTTAATAAATGCTTAAACCAATTTTCATCCACAGCATATCTTGACATACGGCTTCGCTGATATAAGCCGAGTAGGCAGAGCCGGACTTTCTTCCAAGGTTCTGACTACTTTAACGTCATTGGCCAGGCGTGCGTGATCCACGTTTGGGATGGACTGAGAGCTGAGAGAGAGGGAGACCCGCTGACGAAGCAACGCCTGTGATAATGGAATAGAGAAGACGGACCTTGGTGTTAGAGTCTCGGCTTTTTACTAGGAATTTGTTCCAGTGAGTTAAGGTTGTCGATTCTACTAGAGGATGGCAGGGCTCGATGTCGACATAGGCTGTGGAAAAAGTGCAAAGATTCGGGGTGCAATTAACTCGAAAATAGTGTGGAATAGGGTCGGTGATTAACCTCTAAGAGTGTCGATGTGGTGTTCATATTCTTTCTCGTCTAGTCATTAGCAAAAGTGTGAAAAGCCAGGGATTGTATGTGAATTGACTGGCCTTTAGAGAGACGATGTCCTCATAAGACTTGAAGGGATGACAGTCCCATGGTATGAAAACTACACAGTTAAGTCACTATAAAGTGATGTGTCTACGTGGAAATGTTACGGAAACTACTTGTTAATGTTACGGAAATTACGGTAACTACTGTACCATGATGACCTTACAAGTAACTCACACGGAAGATATGACTTATATAGAGGTTTGGGAAGCCTCAGCTGATACCAACAATCTAGCTTCCCCAGTTTGGTCCAAGCTCTGTGCCAAAGTTGTCAGTATTGGTTATTAGACAGGATGGCGTCCGCCACTTCCTTACGTCACTTGACACAGGTAGTTCAGAGAGACTGATGGAAGCCAGCCAGAAAGCGCTACACTGTTGCTTGGACCACTAAGGTTCCCCTCTCCCTCTCCTCTATCGACACTGCCTAGTTCATGGAACAAGAGATGAACGTCATAGCTTTCAATTACTGACAAAAATGGTGAGACAATAATTTCACAGCAAATTGCAGCATTTTTGTTACCATCATTACTGACTGATAACATGGGCTCAGGAAGGATCGTTCTG
>NC_091159.1:31092043-31099543 GCF_040958095.1 Procambarus clarkii | reverse complement strand
TTACTCTGCTACTTTGCCTTTAGGAGAGCAGAGACACCAAACTAGAAAGGAGAAAGCACTCTGGAACAGCTTTGTCACAGAAGTTCGGGGGCTTCTTGGGCAATCACAAGGCTTAAAACTACCTCGTTGAGCTGATTGAGACTCTGAGGAAGAAACTATGACAGAATAGGCTGCAGGATATCCATCAAAGAGCATTCTTGATGCTCATCTTGAGAAATTCAAGCAGAATATTGAAGTGTATTCTGAGAAGCCAGGCGATCACTTCCCTCGGGTTATACTGGACTTTGAACCCTGCCACCGCGGACAGCATGACGAGAGCATAATGGGAGATGATGTGGCCTTTTATGTATAACTTTAGTATTAATAAATTCTAATTTTGATACGTACGTTTTTCATACTTGTTATAAACGAAAGACGCAAATTATGCTGTTTTTTTCATTGGAAAAAGGCAAATTTCGACATACCGAGGTCTTGGTTACAAAAGGAAACGTTAAAGGTAATAATAACAAATTTATATACTTTGGAAACATCAGCAATTAGGCAATAACACTTACTACCTGAAGCAAAAGTTGTGTTATCATCGCAGGAGCACTTATTGAGGCTCTAGCACGCTGTATAATGATTTTGAATTTCTCTCTCTATCCATTGTACCAAAATCTCCATATGAAAATATTAACTTGGATTTCTACTTATCATTCTGCCAAGTTCTAGCGAGCTCTACCTAAGTTTCGATTCATTCTTTACACAATTCCCGGGAGAAGTCATGGCTCGCATAGTCTATACTTTTTAACCTATATGCTCTGAGTATCAATGAATACGCTCACTATCACGTGACTAATGATATAATAAGCACTTCTACGGGTTCAAACACGTGATCTAGTGAGCGTTAGTCTATTATTCTATTCATTCTGCCAAATATTCTCTATGAGAACTATTTCATGGACATCCAGCAAGAATTTGACAAGGTGTAATCTGGAATTGTTTCAAATTGGTCAGAAGCTTAGATAGTTTGCAAGACTTTATTAAGACTTTGGTGCATTTTTAAGTTGCAATTTCTATAGAGAGTTGTGAGGAGAGTAGACAGAGTGATTGGTGATCTGACGATCACCAGGTCACGAGATTGAGCCCAGATTAACGTGTTTCATAATATTTCTCATTGCTTAAGTTAGGTGGTGGGTGGAGCACCAGCTGGCAATTCTCACTTGGTCGAGATACGTTTCTATTGATAACTCTATGAGACTGACGTGGAATACCATTTCTTCCTTAAATCTCCTAGTCTGTATATCTATAAGTTATTTTGGTGTTGCGGGTTAAAATCTCGCAGATGAGCATCTGGTTTTAACTCCAGATTCCTCCAAAATATATATTACTACCTGTGTGTGAGAAAGCGAAACTTATATGAAGACATGTAACGTCTGGAGACTCATTTCTCAGAACATTGTATACAGACAAAGAACACTGTACCACTGTGACTATTACGCTGCTCTGGTGCTCCATGGCGAGCCCTACTGTGCCACAGAGCTTTATCCAACTGAAATTAGGTTACTTGTGTTGAGAACCTCAAGGCAAGATTGGGAGATATTCAATTTACACAGAGTCAAATGACATTTGGGATTTATTTCTGGTTGGTTAATGAATAACCTTGTAAATTTGCATCTCTTGTCTACTGTAAGAGTTGCAAAACATTTTTATTAAAGCAAAATCTATTTAATTATAAGAATTAACACAAGGAAAGTACAATTAAACTTCTTGTATTGTGGGTTTCACCTTGTTAGGTAACTTTTGACTCGTTCTTGTAAAGGAAGAGATATTTAATTATTCTAGAAGAAAAGCCTACAGGTTAATGGTTGAATGGATAAATGGAATGACAAGAAGCTTAGCTGCTGCTGCTGCTGCTGCTGCTGCTGCTGCTGCTGCTGCTGCTGCCGCTGGGTTGAGAAGAGCAGAACGATCTTTATGAGACCACCAGAACGTTAAAGTCTGAAGCAGCTGCAGCCAGTTGCTGAGAATAAGAGAGGGAAACATAAACGGAGAGTGAGAGTGAGAGACAGACAGACAGACAGACAGACAGACAGACAGACAGACAGACAGACAGACAGACAGACAGACAGACAGACAGACAGACAGACAGACAGATTTTTTTAAAACTTTCTTTGAGCCTGTAACGAAGTTCGTTCACAAAATCATTATAAATATTCTTCCAGGTGCTTACGTCAACCACTGGTTTCATTTATTCCACTACTGACTTTGATAACCAAAGGGTTATTTGTGTACTGCTGTAGAAAAAGGTTTAATATTTTCTGGAGGAGATAATAAGTCCTTATTAAACACTCATAAAATCTATATAATGATTTATAGATATTTGACGACTATGTGTATTTATTAACTTTTTAATGTTACCTGCATTGCATATGGCAGCCTTTTCAGATTTAACAAAATCTGTTAAATCTGTTAAATCTGTTAAATTATATTAAGTCATATAAATGATAATTATATTCGTCAAAACATTAACGGGTGTGGGGCAAGGCACCCACCTCTTTGAAAAGTACCCAGTTCAAAGCAGGCAGAACAACTATATTTGACCTCATTGAAGTTGGCTGAGTCAGCACAGTTACGCAGATATCCTTTGACCTCTTGCAAGCCGCTTTCTCTGGACTTAAAAGAGTCTAGCTGGTCTATGATAAACTCTTTATTAGGTATATCTAAAACAGTATAAGGTCAACAAAGGCTGCCTGCGAGCTTTTACCTTGCGTGGCAAAATTTTCAGCTAATCAAGTTTTAGTACCTCTTCCTAAGGAAAAAACATCAGGTTATAATCCAGTTGATATCGGATATTAGCCTTCATCCTGTCAAGAATAATCCTCTGAAGAAATTTACACTTAGAGGGAGTCGCTGAAATGGGTCTGACTATAAGTGTGTTTCGCTTGGGTATGAGAATTTTTAAGTTCCTGTTTCTAGGTGTCAGATAAAAAGCACTTCCGCTATATTATTCATTAATTTCCTTATCGGCGTGAATTTTCGTGTGTGTGCATTTTTAGCAGAGATATGCAAAGTTAATTGTGTTTCTCGACCTGTTAATATTACCACTTGCAAGATGTTAGGTATATTTATAGGTAAATGCAGGCGATGAATCACAATAACGTGACTGAAGTATGTTGACCAGACCAAACACTAGAAAGTGAAGGGACGACGACGTTTCGGTCCGTCCTGGATCATTCTCAAGTTAATCATTCTCAAGTTAATCAACTTGAGGATGGTTCAGGACGGACTGAAACGTCGTCGTCCCTTCACCTTCTAGTGTTTGGTCTGGTGAACTTACTGGTGAAGGATAAATTCTAGCCATACCTGCACATTGCTGAGGTAGCACACTAGAGTACATGTGAGTAAGGGAAGAGAACAAAGAAAGCGCCAAGTCATACCGACTACATAGAACTAGGAAGGGATAAGGATAAGAATTTGGGATGAGACGGGGAAGAGGAATGATTCCCAACCACTTGGACGGTCGGGGATTGAACGCCGATCTGCATGAAGCGAGACCGTCGCTCTACCGTGCAGCCCGCAGTGAGTTGGCGATGAACAATTTAATGACTGCTTGGGCGCCCATACACCTTGATTGGAAGGTACAGCGTCGGTCTCGCTTCATGCAGGTCGGCGTTCAATCCCCGACCATAAAGGTGGTTGGGCACCATTCCTTCCCGCCGTCCCATCCCAAATCCTTATCCTCACCCCTTCCCAGTGCTATAAAGTTGTAATGACTCGGCGCTTTCCCCCGACAATTAATTGGTCGCTTATATTTTGGATGGTTCATCCTTTTAAAATTACAGTACTTATAGCACTTATTCGGCCGATTGTACGAACATTAACTGATAGCCCCAAACAGTTCACATTTTTACATTTCTGAATTTGCCCAAAGATCATGTTAAGTATATATAAATGTTACTAAAGAACCTAACCTAACCTGTGCAAGCAATCTGAGGCATAGTACCTGAAACCGTAGGCCTTTACTTAACTAGTCCTGGAAACTTTTACGTTTGGTTTCTAGGTTATGTTTTCGTGCCCTCTACAAAATCAACAATACAAAACGATAAATTTTTTTGGCTACAATAGTCCTTTTTTGTACGTTCGACTTAACAAATGCTATAATTAATATAATTTTGGGAAGAAGCGTTGGTTTTAGATTTTGCTCAATTGTTTTTTTTTTCGAATTAATTATATAACTATTCTTTATGTCCTCTAAACTCACTTAAAAAATGTTCAGATGGAATCACCAGTTTTGTATGTTTTACTGAGCTCTGCTAAAAGCAGTGCTCTGTTGCGAATAGGCTTAAGAAATTAATCACATAATAAACTCTCTTCTATACTCTCTGTTTTATGTGTTTAGCATATCATGCATTTGTGATAAAAGCAGCTAATTGAAATAGCAGTCATTTGAAAATAATTGTAGCTTACAGCAACTGTTTTACAAATGTCACCTCACCATTTGTTTACAAATGGTGAGGTGCCAGTGCCATTTGTAATTTTGTTTTACAAATAGTGTGTGTGTGTGTGTGTGTGTGTGTGTGTGTGTGTGTGTGCGTGTGTGTGTGTGTGTGTGTGTGTGTGTGTGTGTGTGTGTGTGTGTGTGTGTGTGTGTGTGTGTGTGTGTGTGTGTGTGTGTGTGTGTGTGTGTGTGTGTGTGTGTGTGTGTGCGTGTGTGTGTGTGTGTGTGCGTGTGTGTGTGTGTGTGTGTGTGTGTGTGTGTGTGTGTGTGTGTGTGTGTGTGTGTGTGTGTGTGTGTGTAACATGCGCTTGAAACAATAGAAGGAGGTCAAGTCACACTTCCAAAGCCACAATGATTCAAAACAAATACTAAAGTTACATATTCAAGAAAAGGGAGAAAAACAAAGAAAATTTACAGTCGGGAATGCACTGTCTTGCGAATGTCATGAACAATATAATGATACATCAAAGTTCAATTCAAAAAATAATTGAACACGTGAAGCCTAGAACAAAAGATGAGCACTTAACGCATGCAGTTTCAAACATAGTATTAGTGGTCAGTTAATAGGTTTATTTATTAGAATGTTTATAACATTAAAGTATAGTAAACCTACATAAGCTTTCAAAAAACAAGTTTCAAGTGCAATTAGGTGAAAATTAGAAGAATTTTAGTTTATTTTTCTCGAGTTGCTAAATACAATTCGTGTTTGTTGGGTGGAGTTGCCTAACTCAGTTCAAGCTTCCAGTGAGTTGTGGAGCTCCCTGGCCAGGCTCAAGATTTTTTAGGTGGAGCTGCGTGAGGTAGTAAAAGCTTACCGGGTGGAGCTGCCTAACCAACTATATGCTTCTAGAGTGAAGCTGTCAGGCCAAATGCATGTTCTCCGGGTAAAATTGTCTGATCAAGTTCGCATATTTCCCGAGCGAAGCTGTCTGGCTATCTACATGCTTCGAGGCAGGCACCAACAAACCCACTATATACTTACAGGGTGGAGCTGCCATTCATGAATCAAAAGTGGAATTTCTTGACACAAAGCTGGTTCCTAGGGTGACGCTGCTTGACCCAGTGTAGATGTCTAGGGTCGAGTATTTAGATATAAAGGAGGTTTCTAGGGTAGAACTGCCTAATCAATATGTTTTCTTCCAGGGTGAGGGTGACTCACTGAATACATGAATGAACACTGAGGGAACTATACCTCACCACACCATAGGAAAAAAAGAATAAAGGAAGACATGATATGGAGAGATCATAATTGAAATGGGAGACAAATGAGCCACAAATAGATGTCATATAGATCTTCTCAAGTTTAGGAGTAGCAAATAAATGGAATGAATAAGCTGAAGAAGTTGTTGACGCAAACTCAATACGCTTTATTAAATAAACACTTGTTAAGTAAAACAAAGGAATTGGTAATTCATGAAACTAGTAATCAGTCATGTGGCAGGTACAAGAGCTATAGCTCGACCTTCAAAGCATATCAGATGGAGTATATACAGGAGAATGTTTCCGTTTATGCCTTTACTGTCTGCCAGTATATATCGCCTAGCTATCCATGAATAAATGTTTTTGTCTCTGACTAATCTAGAATTAAAATAACGTAATAATCTTGATATATAATTATTAGCAACCTTTTCTCTGCTTAATTCACCTAAATTATTAGGGTGCCCCAAAAGTATGTGATTAATTGCACCCATTTTAGCATTTTAATTGGAGGAAACGAGCAAAGTAAGTTTCGAGAATTAGAGCTCAAACTTCAGTGAAGGATTAACACCTTGAGATGTGTGGAGAGAGGAGGAAGAGGTACCACCACTGCCTGGATTGGTGAGGACCCTTAGCCTCAGACAAGAGAATATATATGGCTATATGGCATTCTAAAGTTTCTGCCTCCACCTTTTTTTCTTTCCTGTTCTGTATGCACCAACCACTTGGTCTGGAAGGTAGAGCGACGATCTCGCTGCATGTAGGTTGACGTTCAATCCCCGAACGTCCAAGTGGTTTGGCACCATTCCTCCCCACCCCCCTCGTCCCATCCCAACTCCTTATCCTAATCCCTTCCAAGTGCTATAATAGTCTTAATGGCTTGGCGCCTTCTCCGGATAGTTTCCTTCCCTTCCTGCTATGTAGACATTTTTCGTACACAAAGACAGTTCATGCAAGCTTTACAGGGGGTCTACATTGGACTTGGGAAAGAACTGAGACATACGGAGTGCCGACTTTTGGTCCTTGCACTTAATGATTATTGTACGTAACTATAACTATGAAGCTTTTGTGACAACACAACACTACTCTCTCTCACAACACTACTATCGTATACCATTTTCAAAATGCAAAATTCATTCTAAATACCAAGAGTTCTGAGGAAACCATGGAAATCATTTATGGACAAATTTACATCGAGAATTTAATTCCAGGGATTTGGTAGAGGAATAGGAGAGAGGGTAGAGTTCGTAATAGTCTGGCATAGTAGTGAAAATTGGTGGATATATCCAGCCCGGTTCTCTAGATGTGCCAGAACGTAACAAATACACAATGCTAACCTAACCAGAAACGCGCTAACCCAAGCAACCCACCTAACCTAAGATACCGATGCATAAAACACATTGACTTTTGTGAGCCTCTACTGATCACAGTACGTTGTCATTGGTACATCGTGGAACTTAACGTACAAATTGAGATTATGAAGTTGAGATTACTGGCTGTGATATCGAAAGTGAGAAGCTTCGTTGCATCCTCCATGCTGAGCTCATTGACACACTGGTAATTTCTTCATTGCAAGAATACCAACCTACATCACAGCACAAAACATCCTCAAGCGAAGCTAATATTATAGAACGTGTGAAATAGAAAACACATGTTTAAAATTCTCTGATATTTGCCTGACTCAGTTTTATTATAACATAGATAACTGAAAAATATAGAAACCATATTAATGAAATTGGTAACGTCACAATGTATGAACTTATCATATAAGAGATCCGCTCCACCAATGATTGGTGTGTGTTCAGGCCTCACCTTCAATTATA
>NC_091159.1:31022043-31087043 GCF_040958095.1 Procambarus clarkii | reverse complement strand
CGGGCCTTGAATAGTAGGCTGAGAAGTGCGTTCTGGCTATTAGGTACGACATATATATATATATATATATATATATATGTATATATATATATATATATATATATATATATATATATATATATATATATATATATATATATAATAACTATCAGGAGAAAGTGCTGAGCCAGTATGGTTTTATAGCCTTTGGAAGGGATACAAGGTCAGGATACGAGAACAAAGTGAATGAAAAGTTCCTTAATCACCGGGATCCTAGGGGCAACGAACAACACCTGCAAAAGGCGAGGCTATCGCTGCACCGACACCAATGTTAGACGTGAATACAATGCTTCAGAAAAACATTTTCCAAGTGTTAACAAACGGCAATGTTCCACGAAGACACGACTGCCTAATCAGTAGCAACACTAATGAAAAATATTTGATCTAGAAAAGTTCTCCGAAATATATAAAGAATTCTAGACATTCAATCAAGAACGAGTGAGGATGGAAGCAGATTCAGCATCAGTGATCTTAGAGAAAGTGTAAACAATCCATTTTTTGCACAGTGGTAACACACTCGTCCCCAAGTCTCGCCTATGAGAGGCTCCTGGGTTTGTATTCTGGCCGTGGAGGATTCACTAGACTTCAATCCTTAACTGTTCGTCTCTGTTCGCCCAACAGTAATTGGGAACCAAGTTGTTAACGGATTGGCTCGTCGTATTCCAGGGGAAAACTAGAAGGTAAAGCTTACTATGAGTTACGGGAAGTGGCAGCTCCCAACCTGCTAACAGGAGACACACACGTCGTCTGTTCCTGTACTCACCTGAGTAAAAAAAAAATGAATCCAAAACGAATGGATTCGTTTAGATCCATTCGTTTTTTTTTTAAAGTTCATGAACATAGGAATAAAGTGTTGCCCAGATCTGATATTACCAGTTAATTACAGACCTCCATGGAAAGAGCTTCTTATGTATTTTGAACCTGCATACAGCATGTCAATTAAGCATGAATTAAACTTTACTATAAGTGGTGCTTGGTACAGCGCTGTGGGCCTTTGTCAGATGTAAAAGTAACAACACAAGTGATAGGTAGTCATTCCAGAAGAAATTGCGGTGATAGTTTACTACTCTAGTCACAATAGTAGTGGTAGCTAGTTCCTGCAGACTCTAGTACCACTAGCAGAGAAAATTAGTGTCAGCTGATGAGAGTGAAGTGTCGAGAGAGAGTTTCTATTCTAGTTTTGTACGAGAATTTCAACGTTTCTGTTCAACTGTTGATCTTGGAAGAACCCATAGTATTAACATAACTGATTTTTTGTTTAACTCCGTTGCACACAATAACTTAATTGAATACAATTTATGTTGTTCCCATTTACTTCCATTCCTTTTCCCCATCCCGTCCCATATCCAAATCCCTTCCAAGTGCTATATAGTCATCATGTTTTGACGCTTTCCCCTGATAATTCCCTTCCTCCCATTTGCTTCCATCGCAGCTATGTAAAGCTGTAGATGCTGTATTAATGTCTTAAGGGTAGAAAAGCAAGAGGGTCTCATACTACTTACTACATGTACTCATACTACATACATACATACTACTACTCATACTACTACTTTGCTTCCTCCAACTCACACTATAAAAAACTATATATATATCTCCCATTCAACGTATAAAAACGTAAATGAAAATTGAACAGGACAAGACGAATATCCAATTTAATTTTGTATTAGTCAATATTACACTAGCTAATATTTCTGATACACTTTCATATATTATTTGTAGAAATATTTTAACTGCAAATATTACTCCGTTCATACACTACATCCGCTCTCTCCTTCTTGACATGCAAGACGCAAGTAAGAACATTGGAATCCAATTTATTATGCTAGTTCCAAGGCGAGCTCGTATTTTGCCAGTCTCCAAATTTTACAATTCTTTCCCGATTAACAGCGTCTTTATTACATTTTTAAGCAAATAAAAACTAATTGGAACACAAATCAGTGAAAATTTCCTTTCTATTCTCTTAAATAATAGTTTCCTCTCGTTTGGTTCATTGTTTTCATTGAATGGTTTCTTGAATATTACCTAAATGGAATAGATATTTTGTCTTACGACTCTTGTTTCATGGGTTGATGATATATATAGTTTGTCTAGTTCACTTGATTTTCTTGTTTTGCTTCTGAAGGTGATTTTATTTGTCAAGTCTGCTGAGTTCGTTATCTTTTATCGAATGTCATCTAACACAGTCAAGTTCGATAGCACTCGATAAATATTACCGAACCACATAACAAAATATTGCTATGTGGTTCTAAATGGAGATTTTTTTGGGGTAAGGTAAGATTGTATGGTTCAGTGTGCTGGGTATAGCTGTACAGTTTTGTGGGCTGGGTATAGTTGTATAGTTTTGTGAGCTGGGTATAGTTGTATAGTTTTATGGGCTGGGTATAGTTGTATAGTTTTGTGGGCTGAGTATAGTTGTATTGTTTTGTGTCCTGGGTATAGTTGTATACTTTAGTTGGTTTTTTATAATTGTACAGTTTTATGAGACGGGTCTACATGCAAAGTTTTGTAGGTTGGGTATTGCTCTAAAATTTTGGGAGCCTGGTTTTGATGCATTGTTTGATGTACAGTGAGAACCGAGAATAAAAATGTTTTATTGTTTCAAGTTATGCTATCTCTACCATGCTTTGTAATAGCTAGACTATATTATAAATAAATACATAAATAAATATATATATATATATTTATATATATATATATATATATATATATATATATATGTCGTACCTAGTAGCCAGAACGCACTTCTGAGCCTACTATGCAAGGCCCGATTTGCCTAATAAGCCAAGTTCTCATGAATTAATTGCTTTTTGGCTACCTAACCTACCTAACCTAACCTAACCTAACTTTTTCGGCTACCTAACCTAACCTAACCTATAAAGATAGGTTAGGTTAGGTTAGGTAGGGTTGGTTAGGTTCGGTCATATATCTACGTTAATTTTAACTCCAATAAAAAAAAATTGACCTCATACCTAATGAAATGGGTAGCTTTATCATTTCATAAGAAAAAAATTAGAGAAAATATATTAATTCAGAAAAACTTGGCTTATTAGGCAAATCGGGCCTTGCATAGTAGGCCAAAAAGTGCGTTCTGGCTATTAGGTACGACATATATATATATATATATATATATATATATATATATATATATATATATATATATATATATATATGTCGTACCTAATAGCCAGAACTCACTTCTCAGCCTACTATGCAAGGCCCAATTTGCCTAATAAGCCAAGTTTTCATGAATTAATGTTTTTTCGACTACCTAACCTACCTAACCTAACCTAACCTAACTTTTTCGGCTACCTAACCTAACCTAACCTATAAAGATAGGTTAGGTTAGGTTAGGTAGGGTTGGTTAGGTTCGGTCATATATCTACGTTAATTTTAACTCCAATAAAAAAAAATTGACCTCATTCATAATGAATTGGGTAGTTTTATCATTTCATAAGAAAAAAAATTGAGAAAATATATTATTTCAGGAAAACTTTGCTTATTAGGCAAATCGGGACTTGCATAGAAGGCTGACAAGTTCGTTCTGGCTACTAGGTACGACATATATATATATATATATATATATATATATATATATATATATATATATATATATATATATATATATATATATGTCGTACCTAGTAGCCAGAACGCACTTCGCAGCCTATTATGCAAGGCCCGATTTGCCTAATAGGCCGAGAGATTTTCTTTATGTTAATAAATTGTTTCAAATTTGCTTATTTGAATTATTATTATTATATTATATTAAGAACATAAATTATTGACTTAATTGTGTTAGTTTAGGTTAGATTAGGTTCGGCCATTAAAAAAATTACTCATACATAATGAAATGAATAGCTTAATCATTTCATAACAAAAAATATTGAAAAATATATAAATTCAGGAAAACTTGGCTTATTAGGGAGGTCGGGCCTTGCATAGTAGGCCAAGTATGACGTTCTGGCTACTAGGTACATATATATATATATACATAAATATATATATATATATATATATATATATATATATATATATATATATATATATATATATATATATAAATATATATATAAATATATATATATATATATATATATATATATATATATATATATATATATATATATATATATATATATATATATATATATTCATATAAGATTTTCTCGTTTTGCGTCCTTGTTTGTGTAATATTTATGTCTTCACTGTATGTATATCTCTCTCTGTTTCTTCCTCTCTCTCCTTCTTCCCTTATTCTTATTTCAGTTCCTTCTCTTCCCTTCATTAATTGGGTGTCACATTCCTGCTGTCAATCGTCTTCCAGTTTCTTCTCCCCCCCCCCTTTCTTATTTTCATATATTCCTATATTATCCTTCTGTCATCTTTCATCCTTCCTATTCCACTACTCCTACACGTCCTCTTCCCCTTAAACCTTTCCCTCTTTTCCTTTATACCCCTCCCTCCCCCACCCCCACACCTTCCCTCTTCCTTACAGTTGTCATTCCAGTAAACATTTTACCTCCCTCAATTCACTCTAATCGACCTCATTTACATTTTACCTCTGTAAATCCCTCTCTTTTACGGTATTTGGACTCAACGACCAGGTCTTCCTCCACAGCTCATGAAGAACGTGACGTAGGGTGGAGGTTTGGCCCTGGGTCGTGAAAGAGGGCAGTCGAGGCACTGACACATTTTCCACGGCAAACATTTTCTTAGTGTCTATAGCATGCATGACGAAAATAAAATTTACAATTGTTGCTATTCACAGAGAGACAAAGAGCTAGTAGATGGATGTTTATGTGTCTGCATTTTTTTTTGTATTGCATTATATATAATTTTTGTACATCGGTAATGTTAGTTTCTTTTTTTGGTTTTCGAAGCCTGAGAAATTTTTGTTAGCTTGGCTACCTGGAACTCGATGTCAATTCACATATAAAGACTTAGTATAATCTTATGTTGTGTAGGTGAGAAGTATAGATGCTTGCTCACCTGAACATTCATGTACACCAATTTATCATTATCACTTCAATCACACAGGTGCGTAAATATATAAACATGGCATTTGAATCTACGTTCACAGGGTTTCCTGTAAACACTGTCTCGTCGTTGGCACTCTCTGACAACTCCCAAATAAGTGCTGCACAGTAAACACTCTGGACGAAAGACAACAATATCAGGTGGTCAGTACACAAGTAACCAGGGAGGAGTATATACATCTCTCCTGGCTGCTCTTCCTACCACTGTACTGCTAGCATCCTGTGCTGGAATAACACTTTGCATTATGTTAACTGGTCACTGAAAGTTTACCTGATCTTACCATGGTCAACGTTTTCCTCTTGGTTAGTACACTTGTCACTGTGTACTTTACTAGAGACCTCGAGCCAAGTATTCAGGTTTCTGGTGAATAATTCCACCGTGCAGTCACGAGCAGTAATTGACTCCCAGAGCCAGTGCTGTAAATCTCTTGGCGACCTCAAAGCACTAGCAAAAATTCTCTGGAGTTGCGTAATAACACTGTTTAGTTCACCTTGGAATTATGCAATTGTAATACGGTTGTTATGCCTCACTGAATGTGCACTTGACGCCTCCGAAGCCAACCCGTCCTCTTACAAATAACGTCGTTTTTCGCTCGTATGCGCGCTCCTGCCAAACATTGCTGTACTAGAAAATGTGAGCGGCTTGCGAAAGTGACGTACTGTCCCGTTTTTTGTTTCGGGTCCTCTGGCTTAGTTTGTTAGGTTAGGAGAGTACACTTTAAATGAACCGTTTTCCTGACGTTTTGAAACCTTAGGGGAACTTTTTGTTCTCCTAACCTTCCAGTGGACCCAAAACTTGCTGCTTTGCATCCATTTCATTTCAAAAATTAATTTCTGTTTTCTAGTACGGCATTTTTCGGAACATAGCGCATACGAGCAAAAAGCAACGTTATTTGTAAGAGGACGGGTTGGAGACAAGTCTTTACAGACAGGTACACATCCGCATCTGGGTCATCAACGTAGACCTTCACGAAACACCACAGCTCCGCTATCAGTCATATCCGTCATCTATACTACCTTAAATTGGCAGACTGGTAAACTGTCTAATTCATCAGCCTCTCCGCACCACATTCAACTTGCAGCTCCAATGGCAGGCGAATATACGCTCCTTGATGAGAGCCGAAGCGTAAGTGAGGTACTTGACCAATGACAACAGTGGACTTGATGATGTAGTATCAGCCTGATTGTCCCTGTTGGCTGCCGATACCATCACCGTGTAATGCCACAGTAGCCTGTAGCCTCCTTTGAACTGTTAATCGAATGTTATAAAATATTAGAGACATCCAGGAATACATGACCTACCTATCTACTCACACCTGACTTAATGCACAATAATATAAGTCATTCCTAAATGAAGGAATTGTAGACGAATAACTCATATTGCAGGTGAGGTAAATCGTACGGAGAACTGATAACATAATTTCAAAACGATTGAAAAAGAGTTCTAACACCTCCTCCTTACTATTGACTTGCAGTACATCCTCCAACAGTTGCGCAAGTTCAGCTGCCAGGGCTCAATCATCCAGAAATACTAAGTTGAAGTTGCTGAAGTTTGTTGATGAAATTCAAATAGCCAATTTAATGCAAATATTAAGAATCCTTATCATTTATTTTCTCATTATTAAAGTATGCTGTCTCTTTATGATGTACAGTTCTTAATTTGTTGTTGAGGACAGCGTGTCTCCGGTGAGCACATGCTGACCGTCCGGGGGAAGACAATAACACCGGCACACCAGAGTGGCCGGTTTTAATGGAGTTTGTCTTCTTTTTGTATATTGTCCATGACTCTCCCCTTTCCTATCTTCTCTTCCCAGTCCTCTCATTTCTCTGCTTCGCTTTGTGCGTTCGTCTCTCTTTCTGCGGCTGTCAGTCTGTATCCCTCTATTCCATTTTGCTTTAGTTTGACTTTTTCTGTCAAATACTCTCTCTCTCTCTCTCTCTCTCTCTCTCTCTCTCTCTCTCTCTCTCTCTCTCTCTCTCTCTCTCTCTCTCTCTCTCTCTCTCTCTCTCTCTCTCTCTCTCTCTCTCTCTCTCTCTCTCTCTCTCTCTCTCTCTCTCTCTCTATCTCTCTCTCTCTCTCTCTCTCTCTCTCTCTCTCTCTCTCTCTCTATCTCTCTCTCTCTCTCTCTCTCTCTCTCTCTCTCTCTCTTTCTCTCTCGATCTCACACACACAAACACCCACTCACATACACTGAAGTCAGGGAAGGATAGTGACTATGGAATGCCTTGGTTAGAAAAATACATTTTGAATAACTATCTGGAAGTTAATAACTATCTAACTATCTTATTAGGCAAATCGGGCCTTGCATAGTAGGCCAAGAAATGCGTTCTGGAAACTAGGTACAACATATATATATATATATATATATATATATATATATATATATATATATATATATATATATATATATATATATATATATATATATGTATATATATATATATATATATATATATATATATATATATATATATATATATATATATACATATATATATATATATATATCATATATATCATTGTGAATGATTCAGCGAAGAGGTTAATGTTACCTTTTAAAGTTTTATTATTTAATACCTATAAATGCCTTTTACTGCATTGCTCACCATCTTTTTATTCAGACTGTTGTCCATACATACCAACTCAAGGTGGGTTAGCGCACGCAAAGGAAAGAGTAACGGTGGGAGATGTAGGAAAACTATAGTGGAGGCAGAGAGAGGTGCAGGCAGGGACAGGTTGAGGTAGTTTGAAGAAGGCAGTGTGTAGTGGAGGAGGCTTGGGGTGGAGGCAGTGTGAGGTGGAAGGCGATGAGAGGAGGTGGATGCTGCCTCTAACTTCCCAAGGGTCGTCCTTGGGAGAATGGCACTGTAGTTCATGGAGCCAAGGTTAATTAAATAAGGTCGTGTTCCCATTCTTAGAGGAACTCCGTTACCTCCGTTGAGGCAGAAGCAAAGTGTGTGTATGTGTGTGTGTGTGTGTGTGTGTGTGTGTGTGTGTGTGTGTGTGTGTGTGTGTGTGTGTACTCACCTAGTTGTACTCACCTAGTTATGTTTGCGGGGGTTAAGCTCTGGCTCTTTGGGCCCGCCTCTCAACCGTCAATCAACAGGTGTACAGATTCCTGAGCCTATTGGGCTCTATCATATCTACATTTGAAACTCTGTATGGAGTCAGCCTCCTCCACATCACTGCCTAATGCATTCCAACGGATAACTGCTCTGACACTGAAAAAAAATTATAACGTCCCTGTGGCTCATTTGGGTACTCTGTTTCCACCTGTGTCCCCTTGTTCGAGTACCACCCGTGTTAAACAATATATCCTTATCAACCCTGTCAATTCCTCTGAGAATTTTGTAGGTAATGATCATATCTCCCCTTACTCTTCTGTCATCAAGTGTCGTGAGGTTCAATTCATGCAGCCTTTCCTCGTAACTCATGCCTCTTAGTTCTTGGACTTGCCTAGTGGCATACCTCGGAACTTTTTCCAGCTTCGCCTTGTGCTTGACAAGGTACGGGCTCCATGCTGGGGCCGCATACTCCAGGATTGGTCTTATAAATGTAGTATACATGGTTCTGAATAAGTCCTTACACAGGTTCCTGAAGGTTGTGCTGATGTTAGCCAGCCTCGCGTATGCCGCAGATGTAATTCTCTTCATGTGAGCTTCAGGGGACAGGTTTGGTGTAATATCAACTCCTAGATCTTTCTCTCTGTCCGTTTCATGAAGTACTTCATCTCCTATTCAGTATCCTGTGTTTGGCCTCCTGTTTCCACTGCCTAGTTTCATTACCCTGCATTTACTCGGGTTGAACTTTAGTTGCCATTTGTCAGACATTCAGACATTTGCCATTCAGTCTGTCTAGGCCATCATTGTAACCTCCTACTATCTTCCTCTGTTTTAATCCTCCTCAAAATTTTTGCATCATCAGCAAACAATGAGAGGAACGATTTTATACCCTCTGGGAGATCATTCACATATATCAGAAACAGTATTGGTCCGAGGACTGAACCCTGCGGGACTCCACTGGTGACGTCTTGCCATTCTGAGACCTCACCCCTCACAGTGTCTAGTTGTCTTCT
Source organism: Procambarus clarkii (assembly GCF_040958095.1). Taxonomy (NCBI): domain Eukaryota; kingdom Metazoa; phylum Arthropoda; class Malacostraca; order Decapoda; family Cambaridae; genus Procambarus; species Procambarus clarkii. The sequence goes on along the minus strand of NC_091159.1, from coordinate 31,077,892 downwards.
GTTGTTTAAGTATTCCCTTATCCAATATAGTACCTTCCCTTTCACTCCTGCCTGCATCTCCAGGTTTTTTGCTAGCCTCTTGTGTGGTACTGTGTCAAAGGCTTTCTGGCAATTCAAAAATATGCAGTCTGCCCACCCCTCTCATTATTGCCTGATTTTTATTGCCTGTTCGTAGAATTCAATTAATCCTGTGAGGCATGACTTGCAATCGCTGAACCATGTTGATAGTTTGTTACAAAGTTATTTCCCTCCAGATTTTCCACTACCTTTTTTCGCACAATCTTCTCCATCAGCTTGCATGGTATGCAAGTTAGTATTATAGTTCTAACTGTAGTTATTATAGTTAGTTAGTATTAGTCCCTTCATGTATATCGGGACTACATGAGCCGTCTTTCAAATTTTTAGCAGTTCGCCTGTTACCAGTGATATGTTATATACCATTGAGAGTGGCAGGCACAGTGCTTCCGCTCCTTCCTTCAGTATCCAAGGGAAGATTCCAACTGGGCCTATAGCCTTTGACACATCCAAATATAACAACTGTTCCCTTACTTACCCACTGGTAATCTCAAACTCTTCTAGTGGGTCCTGGTTAACTATTCCTTCTCTTATCTCTGGAACTTCTCCTTGCCCTAGTGTGAAGACTTCCTGGAATTTCTTATTTAGTTCCTCGCACACTTCCTTGTAATTTGTTGTGAACTTGTCTGGTATCTTTCTCTTCTCTCAAGTATCCTGTTATTTCTATAGGTTCTTCACGCCCTTTTACTTTGCTGCTTAGCTAGCCTACATCTCTTATTAAACCATGGATTTCTCATCTTCATTTCTTTGTTTTCCTTTTTGGACCGGGACAAAATTGTCTGCGGCCTCCTTACACTTCTGCGTGATATAGTCCATCATGTCCACCATCTGTGTGTGTGTGTGTACTCACCTAGTTGTACTCACCTAGTTGTGCTTGCGGGGGTTGAGCTCTGGCTCTTTGGTCCCGCCTCTCAACTGCCAATCAACAGGTGTACAGGTTCCTGAGCCTATTGGGCTCTATCATATCTACACTTGAAACTGTGTATGGAGTCAGCCTCCATCACATCACTTCCTAATGCATTCCATTTGTCAACCACTCTGACACTAAAAAAGTTCTTTCTAACATCTCTGTGGCTCATTTGGGCACTCAGTTTCCACCTGTGTCCCCTAGTGCGTGTGCCCCTTGTGTTAAACAGCCTGTCTTTATCAACCCTGTCAATTCCCTTGAGGATCTTGAATGTGGTGATCATGTCCCCCCTAACTCTTCTGTCTTCCAACGAAGTGAGGTTTAATTCCCGTAGTCTCTCCTCGTGCTCATACCTCTCAGCTCGGGTACTAGTCTGGTGGCAAACCTTTGAACCTTTTCCATTTTAGTCTTATGCTTGACTAGATATGGACTCCATGCTGGTGCCGCATACTCCAGGATTGGTCTGACATATGTGGTATATAATGTTCTGAAAGATTCCTTACACAAGTTTCTAAAGGCCGTTCTTATGTTAGCCAACCTGGCATATGCTGTTGCTGTTATCCTCTTGATATGAGCATCAGGGGACAGGTCTGGTGTGATATCAACCCCCAGGTCTTTCTCTCTCTCGGACTTTTGAAGTATTTGATCTCCCAAGTGATACCTTGTATCTGGTCTCCTGCTTCCTACCCCTATCTTCATTACATTACATTTACTTGGATTAAACTCTAACAGCCATTTGTTCGACCATTCCTGCAGCTTGTCCAGGTCAACAAGTGTGTGTGTGTGTGTGTGTGTGTGTGTGCGTGTGTGTGTGTGTGTGTGTGTGTGTGTGAGTGTGTGTGTGTGTGTGTGAGTGTGTGTGTGTGTGTGTGTGTGTGTGACCCACACACCTACCAGGCCACATGTAGGGGCCTGGTAGCCTGGTGGATAGCGCGCAGTACTCGTAATTCTGTGGCGCGGGTTCGATTCCCTCACATGACAGAAACAAATGGGCAAAGTTTCTTTCACCCTGAATGCCCCTGTTACCTAGCAGTAAATAGGTACCTGAGAGTTAGTCAGCTGTCACGGGCTGCTGCCTGGGGTGTGTGTGTGTGTGTGTGTGTGGTGTCGGAAAAAATAGTAGTTATTAAACAGTTGATTGACAGTTGAGAGGCGGGCCGAAAAAGCAAAGCAAAACCCACCCAAACACAACTAGGTGAATACAACTAGGTGAATACGCACACACACACACACACACACACTCACACACGCACACACAAACACACACGCGCTGTCTGGTAGCTGAACGGACAGCGCGTAGGACTCGTAATTCCGTGGCCTGGGTTCGATTCCCGGACCAGGCAGAAACAAATGGGCAAGGTTTCTTTAACCCTTGACGCATCTGTTACCTAGCACTAAATAGATACCTGGGAGTTAAACAACTGTTACTGAGCTGCTTCCTGGGTGTGTGTGTACTCACCTATATGTACTCACCTATATGTGCTTGCAGGATCGAGCATTGACTCTTGGATCCCGCCTTTCTAGCTATCGGTTGTTTACAGCAATGACTCCTGTCCCATTTCCCTATCATACCTAGTTTTAAAAGTATGAATAGTATTTGCTTCCACAACCTGTTCCCCAAGTGCATTCCATTTTTCTACTACTCTCACGCTAAAAGAAAACTTCCTAACATCTCTGTGACTCATCTGAGTTTCCAGTTTCCACCCATGTCCCCTCGTTCTGTTATTATTACGTGTGAACATTTGATCTATTTCCACTTTGTCAATTCCCCTGAGTATTTTATATGTCCCTATCATATCTCCTCTCTCCCTTCTTTTCTCTAGTGTCGTAAGATTCAGTTCCTTCAGCCGCTCTTCATATCCCATCCCTCGTAGCTCTGGGACAAGCCTCGTCGCAAACCTCTGAACCTTCTCCAGTTTCTTTATGTGTTTCTTCAGGTGGGGGCTCCATGATGGCGCGGCATACTCTAAGACGGGTCTCACGTAGGCAGTGTAAAGCGCCCTAAAAGCTTCCTCATTTAGGTTTCTGAATGAAGTTCTAATTTTCGCCAGTGTAGAGTACGCTGCTGTCGTTATCCTATTTATATGTGCCTCAGGAGTTAGATTAGGTGTCACATCCACTCCCAGGTCTCTTTCTCGAATCGTTACAGGTAGGCTGTTCCCCTTCATTGTGTACTGTCCCTTTGGTCTCCTGTCACCTGATCCCATTTCCATAACTTTACATTTACTGGTGTTAAACTCCAGTAGCCATTTCTCTGACCATCTCTGCAGCCTGTTTAAGTCCTCTTGGAGGATCCTACAATCCTCGTCTGTCACAACTCTTCTCATTAATTTTGCGTCATCTGCAAACATTGACATGTATGACTCCACTCTTGTAAACATATCATTTACGTAAATTAGAAAGAGGATTGGTCCCAGCACCGATCCTTGAGGTACTCCACTTGTTACTGTTCGCCAGTCCGACTTTTCGCCCCTTACCATTACCCTCTGGCTCCTTCCTGTTAGGTAGTTCTTCACCCATACTAGGGCCTTTCCGCTTACTCCTGCCTGCCTCTCAAGTTTGTATAGCAGTCTCATGTGCGGTACCGTATCAAAGGCCTTTTGGCAGTCAAGAAATATGCAGTCTGCCCAGCCTTCTCTGTCCTGCCTTATCCTTGTTACTTTATCATAGAATTCTAAAAGGTTTGTTAGGCATGATTTCCCTGTCCAGAACCCATGTTGGTGCTTGTTTACAAACCCAATGCTCTCCAGGTGCTCAACAAGTCTTAGCCTAATTATTCTTTCAAGTATTTTGCAGGGGATGCTTGTCAGTGATACGGGTCTGTAGTTAAGTGCCTCCTCCCTATCCCCCTTTTTGAAAATCGGTACGACATTTGCCTTCTTCCAGCAACTGGGCAATTCTCCCGACATAAGTGACTCATTGAAGATCATTGCCAGAGGCACGCTGAGAGCGTGCTGTGTGTGTGTGTGTGTACTCACCTAGTTGTACTCACCTAGTTGTGTTTGCGGGGGTTGAGCTCTGGCTCTTTGGTCCCGCCTCTCAACCGTCAATCAACAGGTGTACAGATTCCTGAGCCTATCGGGCTCTGTCATATCTACACTTGAAACTGTGTATGGAGTCAGCCTCCACCACATCACCCCCTAATGCATTCCATTTGTCAACCACTCTGACACTAAAAAAGTTCCTTCTAATATCTCTGTGGCTCATTTGGGCACTCAGTTTCCACCTGTGTGCCCCTTGTGCGTGTTCCCCTTGTGTTAAATAGACTGTGTGTGTGTGTGTGTGTGTGTGTGTGTGTGTGTGTGTGTGTGTGTGTGTGTGTGTGTGTGTGTGTGTGTGTGTGTGTGTGTGTGTGTGTGTGTGTGTGTGTGTGTGTGTGTGTGTGTGTGTGTGTGTGTGTGTGTGTGTGTGTGTGTGTGTGTGTGTGTGTGAAAAATTAGTTAGTTACTAGTTAGTTAAAGTTGATTGCCAGTTGAGAAGTGGGCCGAAAGAGCAGAGCTCAAACCCCGCAAGAACAAATAGGTGAATACACGCACACTCACACACTACTTTTAAGAGTAGTTAACAGACGGAATGCATTAGGCAGTCAAGTGGTGGAGGCTGACTCCATACACAGATTCAAATTAAAATACAATAGAGCCCAGTAGGCTCAGGAATCTATACACCAGTTGATTGACAGTTGAGAGGCGGGACCAAAGAGACGAAGCTCAACCACCACTAGCACATCTAGGTGAGTACACACATGTCCTCGCGGCCGAGCGGACAGGGTTCTGGTGTCGCAATCGTAAAGGCCGGGATTCGATTCCCAACCGAGGCAGACGCAAATGGGTACAGTTGCTTCCGCTTGATTCCCCTGTTCACCTAGCTCTAGGTGCATACTTGGAAGTGAGACTTGGAAGTGAGACATAAAGAGAGATAAGACACGATAACCATCAAGAAAACAGACTAGACGATAACCACCAGGAAGACGGTAGACATGATGACCTCTTGGAACACAAAGACATGATGACCTCCTGGAACACAAAGACATGATGACCTGGAACACAAAGACATGATGACCTCCTGGAACACAAAGACATGATGACCTGGAACACAAAGACATGATGACCTCCTGGAACATAAAGACATGATGACCTCCAGGAACACAAAGACATGATGACCTGGAACACAAAGACATGATGACCTCCTGGAACACAAAGACATGATGACCTCCAGGAACATAAAGACATGATGACCTCCTGGAACACAAAGACATGATGAGTTCCTGGAACTCAAAGACATGATGACCTCCTGGAACACAAAGACATGATGACCTCCTGGAACTCAAAGACATGATGACCTCCTGGAACACAAAGACATGATGACCTCCTGGAACTCAAAGACATGATGACCTCCTGGAACTCAAAGACATGATGACCTCCTGGAACACAAAGACATGATGACCTCCTGGAACTCAAAGACATGATGACCTCCTGGAACACAAAGACATGATGACCTCCTGGAACACAAAGACATGATGACCTGGAACATAAAGACATGATGACCTGGAACACAAAGACATGATGACCTCCTGGAACATAAAGACATGATGACCTCCTGGAACATAAAGACATGATGACCTCCTGGAACATAAAGACATGATGACCTCCTGGAACACAAAGACATGAGCACATAAATATCAGAAATAACTTTTTCAGCTCAAAAGTTGGTAATTTATGGACCCGAATTGAAGACAAATTTGCAAACGTCATCTCAAAACTGAGTTTTATATGTTTATAAATTACTAAAAAAAAAAAAGAGAGACCATTCTTTGCAATAAATTTTCTCGAAAGGAGGGGCTTGAGAGCTGAAGCTCGACTCTACAAACATAGGTGAGTACTTCTAGGCGAGTACCCTCAGCAGTACACACTCACACATTTTCCATCTGTCCTCAGACAATGAGAAACAAAGACAAAAACAGTGTTTCATTACAAGAAAAACGAGGGCCATCAGAGAGGACATATCCCATTAATTCTTTGATAATGGTCACATTAAACCTTCGGTAATGGTCAAAATAACACCGTTAGTTAAAATTTCGGATAAACAGGTACGAAGTACACTTGCAGTCTAAAATATTTAGGTTTTCCTTACAATGGTATAAGCAAACATATCTATTATTTTAAAATTTTAAAATTGACATAACAATTAATAATTTCCTTTTATAGAAAACTTGTAAAATATTCAATGAACAGCCAACATGATTTATTTTGTTACTGCTAGACACCAAAGTCATACTTTTGAGCTTCGAATGTTCTACTTTACAACGAAAATATACCAAAACAGTTCGGAATTCAATAAAAATGCTTCGCTACGTTGTAAAGAGTCAGGGTCCAATGGCTGAGATTTATGGCGTCCAGTGCGAACGTTGAGAGAGAGAGAGAGAGAGAGAGAGAGAGAGAGAGAGAGAGAGAGAGAGAGAGAGAGAGAGAGAGAGAGAGAGAGAGAGAGAGAGAGAGAGAGAGAGAGAGAGAGACAGACAGACAGACAGACAGACAGACAGACAGACAGACAGACAGACAGACAGACAGACAGACAGACAGACAGACAGACAGACAGACAGACAGACAGAGTTATCGAGCGACAGACAGACTGACAGACAGAGAAAGACAGAAAGAGTGAGAGGGAGATAGAGAGAGATATAATGAAAATTACAATAATTTTTCCTTAACGCAACGGGAAAAAAGGCCTGACCTATCTCCCCTAATTCAAATCGCAAGACAAACAAGCACAAACACACACAAACACAAACACACACAAACACAAACACACACTCACCTTCCCCTTTCATTCCTCACAATTCCCGACGCCTTACGAAACACATAATGAACATTATCCAACCCAGAATACGCAAACTAGAACGCAATCAGTTTACTTGCAATTAAGGACTGTCATCTTAGAGGTGAAGGAAGTCGCAGCCGATGGAAGAGACCTCGTGAATGGTGTATTCAGATCTTGAATGACGATACTTGATTTTATTGCATCTTGCACTAGTGTTTTTTGAAGGTGGAAACCAAAGTAGTATTCAATGTTCGTTTTCCCGAATAAGTGAATGAAGGATGGAATGAATGTTTGTAATAAAGATATTTGACTTGTATTCAATCTTAACTTGTCTGAGTGTTTTTGATCAGGGAAAACAAATTAATTGTTTAATGTACAAATACGCGAGTGAATGAATGAATGAACAAATTAATGATGAACACATAAAAGAATGACTAAGAGTGTGTGTATGTAAGCAGGGAGAGAGGTGACAGGGGGAGGGGAAGTGTGTGAGAGCAAGGAGAGAGGTGACAGGGGGAGGGGAAGAGTGTGTGTGAGAGCAAGGAGAGAGGTGACAGGGGGAAGAGAGATGTCAACAGGGAGAGAGATGACAGGGGGGGGGAAGAGTGTGTTTGTGAGAGCAGTGAGAGAGATGACAGGGGAGGGGGAAGAGTGTGTGTGAGAGCAGGGAGAGAGGTGACAGGTAAAGGGCGTGTGTGGGCAGCAATCTCTTAATGGTCGAGTAAGAGACTGTGAACACATCAATCTCAATAACAAGTGGAGTAAACCCGCACAAAACGTGAGAGGAATTCTTTGGATGAAGAAGTAGCAAAGGCCCGCCTAAACGGACACCTAAACCACACGTTTGAATGTCAAGAAAGTAGCGAGACGTTGCTACTTGGACCATTATCAAGTCGTCTGATAATGGTCTCAGGCTTAATAATGGTTTCACACACATCCACGAGGGACCCAAACGTCACTACATGCTTTATTTACAGATGTATGGAATGACATCTGTAAAGTAAATAAATATAATTTTCCCCCGCGTTGTTGTGACTTACTGTCAGCAGCTAATAAAGAAATAAACTCGGTAAATTGGAGAACAAGAAAATAAAAAAAAGATACAAAATATAAAGAGATAAAAGTTGTAAGGAAGAAAAAATCTAAAAAAGAAAATCAATAACTAGAAAGAATAATAAAGGTAAAATTTTAGAAAAATCAAATGAATTTTGACAAAGCCAAAGCGAACATCAAGGCATACATAAAATTTATAAAACTAGAGAAGAGGAGTTAATTTACAAATTTAAAGTGTGGCATTAATGACAGATTTTACGACTGTGATATATACATAAATTATAACGGAATAAATAAAATCAATGGAAGAGATAAGTGGAACAAAACAAATGCTAAAATAAAGAAACGTTTCGTGCTAAATTTAAGGTTTTGCACAAATTATTTCAGTGCATAGGAGAGAAATGAATAGCATCTTTGTTGTGAATTTCTTAAAATGCAAAAATTTCAGTGACACTGCTGAATGAAAGGGCCCTGCATTCGAATCCGCAGAGAAACAAAAGACAAAAGTTAATACGTACGAAAGTAAGTTTGTAGTGGTGGAAAAGAATTAGTCTGTATATATAATTACATTGAACAGAGAGTGCTTGAGAGAAGGTAACACATTAAGGTGCCAGGTGTACGTGAATGAGTTAAGGAACCAGGGTACGTGAATGAGTTAAGGAACTAGGGGTACGTGAATGAGTTAAGGAACTAGGGGTACGTGAAGGAAGGTACTAGGTACCTTCCTTCAGGTACTTCATGAGGAGTTAAGGAACTAGGGGTACGAGAAGGAAGGTACTAGGTACCTTCCTTCAGGTACTTCAGGAGGAGTTAAGGTACTAGGGGGGTACGTGAAAAGATTAGAGTGCCAGATGTGCGTGAAAGACAAAAATACTCAGGCACACACGGTGTGGACGGAAGTTACCAAGGTAAGGTACTTGTCGGGTGGAAGCCAAAACGACTACATGGCACCTGGCAGGCATACGAGAATAAGGAGTTATGATAGGACGAATGAAAGGAATAGTGCCCAACCACTTGGACAGTCGGGGATTGAACGCCGACCTGTAAAGAAGCAAGGGCCGTCGCTCTACCGTCCAGTCCAAGTGGGTGAACAAGCTATGAAAATATACCGCTTATATGTCGTATATGCCGCTATACGAAAAAAGTTGTTCGATCTACACTTTTCAAAATAAATGTAGCGACTATAATGGTTCAGGACTGACTGAAATAAGTCCATCCTGAAAATGGAAATGCTCTTTTCGGTTGATAAAACCATTACGTACGGATGTTAAACAATCATATGGATTGATTATAGAAAACTGTGAGGTAGAGTAAGGTGACGTGGACTATGTGGACAGTATTCACCTCTCCATATTGTCTCCCCCCCCCCCCTTACGGGCTATTCATGCCAGTGCCACCTCTAGGGTGGCTTAATCTTCATCAATCAATCAATCAATCACATTGTCTCCGTGAATATTAGTATAGTGGAAACTCCGGAAGATATATTGACTAGTGCGAAGCACCTTTGTCATATGTCTCATAAGATTCCTCAATGTTTGTTTCACTTGCTTATGAAACAACAAAACGATCTTATATATATATATAATCAGGCATCTGTCAAACTGTTCCATAAATCTATGACCATATTTGCCCAAGATTTCCCTGAATGTAGACTAATCTAATTAGAAAACGTTTAATCACGCTGTGTTGCCAATAGCATAACCAATCTGGGAAAAAGTTTACGTATACTAGAAATATGGTAGTGTTGGCTCTTTGATGCTGTGTAGCATAGATGGTACAGTAAATGTAAAGATATCGTTATGAATATTATTAACCTACCTTTTCTATGTAATCTTTCTGTCATCTAACATATGTTATACCACCACCCCTTGAAAAGAACAGCTATATAATTATGATAATTACACACACACACACACACACACATACACACACACACACACACACACACACAGATGTGTGTGTGTGTGTGTTACTAGAGATGGATGTGACAAAGGCTATAGGCCCAGATGGAATCTCCCCTTGGATACTAAAGGAAGGAGCTGAAGAACTGTGCCTGCCACTCTCCATAGTGTACAAGAAATCGCTGGTAACAGGGGAACTGCCAGAAATTTGGAAAACAGCTAACGTAGTCCCGATACAAGAAAGGGGATAGACAGGAGGCACTGAACTACAGGCCAGTATCCCTAACCTGCATAACATGCAAGCTGATGGAGAAGATTGTGCGAAGAAAGCTAGTAGAGCATCTGCAGCGAAAGAACTTTGTAACACAGCATCCACATGGGTTCAGGGATGGCAAGTCCTGCCTCACAGGGTTACTTGAATTCTACGACCCGGCAACAAAAATCAGGCAAGAAAGAGAAGGGTGGGCAGACTGCATATTTTTGGATTGTCAGAAAGCCTTTGATACAGTACCACATAAGAGGCTAGTAGAAAAGCTGGAGATGCAGGCCGGTGTGAAAGGGAAGGTACTCCATTGGATACAGGAGTACCTAAGCAACAGGAGACAACGAGTCAGTGTGAGGGGTGAGGTCTCAGATTGGCGAGACGTTACAAGTGGAGTCCCGCAGGGGTCAGTCCTTAGACCTATACTGTTTCTGATTTATGTAAAGATCTCCCAGAGGGTATAGAATCGATTCTCTCAATGTTTGCTGATGATGCAAAAATTATGAGGAGGATTGAAAGAAACATAGGATGATAGTAGGAGGCTACAAGATGACCTAGACAGACTGAGTGAATAGTCCAACAAATAGCTGTTGAAGTTCAACCTGAGTAAATGCAAAGTAATGAAACAAGGCAGTGGAAACAGGAGGACAGACACAGGATACAGAATAGGAGATGAAGTACTTAATGAAACAGACAGAGAAAAAGATCTAGGAGTTGATATCACACCAAACCTGTCTCCTGAAGCCCACATAAAAAAAATTACGTCTGCGGCATTTGCGAGGCTGGCTAACATCAGAACAGCGTTCAGGAACCTGTGTAGGGAATCATTCAGAATCTTATACACCACATATGTGAGACCAATCGTGGAGTATGCGGCCCCAGCATGGAGCCCGTACCTTGTCAAGCACAAGACGAAGCTGGAAAAAGTCCAAAGGTATGCTACAAGACTAGTCCCAGAACTAAGAGGCATGAGTTACGAGGAAAGACTGCGGGAAATGCACCTTACGACCCTGGAGGACCGAAGAGTAAGGGGAGACATGATCACAACCTACAAAATCCTCAGGGGAATCGACCGGGTAAACAAGGATGAACTATTCAACACTGGTGGTACGCGAACAAGGGGACACAAGTGGAAACTGAGTACCCACATGAGCCACAGAGACGTTAGAAGGAACTTATTCAGTGTCAGAGTAGTTAACGGATGGAATTCATTAGGAAGTGATGTGGTGGAGGCTGACTCCATACACAGTTTTAAATGTAGATATGATAGAGCCCAGTAGGCTCAGGAATCTGTACACCAGTTGATTGACAGTTGAGAGGCGGGACCAAAGAGCCAAAGCTCAACCCCCGCAAGCACAAATAGGTAAGTACACACACAAATGGGCAAATTTTCTTTCACCCTGAATGCCCCTGTTACCTAGCAGTAAATAGGTACCTGGGAGTTAGTCACTTGTCACGGGCTGCTTCCTGGTGTGTGTGTGTGTGTGTGTGTGTGTGTGTGTGTGTGTGTGTGTGTGTGTGTGTGTGTGTGTGTGTGTGTGTGTGTGTGTGTGTGTGTGTGTGGTGTGAAAAAAAAAGTAGTTAGTAAACAGTTGATTGATAGTTGAGAGGCGGGCGAAAGAGCAAAGCTCAACCCCCGCAAACACAACTAGGTGAAAACAACTATTTATATACATAAAAGCTACGTTTCGTCCAATCAAGGTGACAAGTGGCGTCACTATTGGCAAGCCAATAGTGAGCACGGATTTATCAGAGCCGAGTGACCGGGTCCGCGTACAGCAACCCGAGGGAAGAGAGATGTGAAGTTGCGGACTCGACCGCAGAGTTGTTTGTAGCGGTCAGTAGCGTTTTGCTGTGACCGCAGCGTCTGACGAAGTTCAGGATAGCTCTGAGCACCTTCCAGCTATCGTTGGCAGGCCCACTGCATCGTCAATGGAAACTTTAGCCCAGGGAGGGGGGAAGCATGATGAGGCCGACCGTTGTCCGCCAGGGTAACGACCGTTCACGTGTCGATTGTTGTCCTGGGCGAGTCGTCGAGCACCGAGGTGGCGTCGCAGGTGGCGTCGTCAGTATATGACGTAGTGTGTCAGGAAGTGCTATAGTGTGTGGTGAAGTGATATATTGAATTTATGCCATTGTAGCACGTGCAGTGCTTGCGTTCACATGCAATGCTTCCGTTCACGTACAGTGCATACTTTCATATGCAGTGCTTGCGTTCATGTGCAGTGTTTACGTTCACTTGCAGTGCTTACGCTTCTCGTATAGTGACCTGTGACTATGTAAACATGATCCATTAACAGGTGACAGTGAGGTGATCACATCACTGTGTTATGAGCAATATTTCTTAATGAAAACGTTTTGTGTAAACTAGAAAAAAAATAACAGTATTAACTATACAGGCGCTGATGACACGGGAGTTAGATAATTTAAATAACAGAGACTGCAGAATGTTCCTGAAGTGGTTTTCGGAAGGTTTTCCAACACCTAAGGAAGGTTAAAGTGAGGTGGAGAAGCATCTTGACGAGAACTTGGACACGTAAGTATTTGTCACACACAGAGATCACACTAACGTGATGCATCAAATGAACAAATCCACAAGGGCCGTGACGAGGATTCGAACGTGTTTAAGTAAGTATTTGTGTTGCCCAATTTGTGTTTCCCGATTTGTGTTGCCCAAGACTTATCCATTAATTTTTATGGAACAGTAAGACGACCCTGGAACTCGTTTTTGATCATTATGAGGAAGTTTATGTAGTAAAAGAAACTTACGGATTGTTTATTAAGGCCCCCCCCCCCACCCATGTTCAGGTCATATGAAGTGCACACTGGAAATCCCAATAACGTGATGAATCTAAGATTAAATTGAACTGCCTCAATATTTATTCATAGGGGGTGATTTAGCCAGTTAAGTATTCTAATTTATGCAGTTATTAATTATTTTGTTTTCGTGAGGAAATAAGGTTAACTCATCTATAAATTTAGCAGAGGAGAGAGAGAGAGAGAGAGAGAGAGAGAGAGAGAGAGAGAGAGAGAGAGAGAGAGAGAGAGAGACTTAAGTCTATTCAGTAGAATGACAGTCATTAATTATGTCTCAGATGAAGTTAAACTTGGAGAGAGTAAATTAGTTTGAGTTGATGAAATATTAGGGAAAAAGCACATGAGTTTAGAGTGTGATCATAGTATATATATATATATATATATATATATATATATATATATATATATATATATATATATATATATATATATATATATATATATATATATATATATATATGTAGATATAGATATATATGTCTTCGATTGGAGACGGTTACCTACAGGGTATTAGTGTATCGTTCTAGATGAGGCCCTCTAGGGAGCCAATAATATTTTTTATATCGTAGTCTTGTGGTAGTCTGAAGGAAATCCAAGAGCCCATATATGTTCAATACTGATTAAAATGTGATTTTCATTATGTTGGAAAGATAAATATAGTTGTCTGGCTTGAGCTCATGACCTGGGTTTTATTAATATCTTTCCATGTGGTGATTAATTTTGTTTCCCTCTGGGTTTAATGGCATATACTTTAATGACAAATTAAATAGTAGGTTAGAAAAAAGGTCCAGACCTTTGGCCATAATCGGTAACTCTTTAATTGCGTTTGATGCAGTATTACTAAAATATTAAAGGAATGCATGATTTATGGCTCTTGGCATAGTAATTACTTTTATAAACGAGTGCGAGGCGTGTGGGTCAGCATTTACCGCATCGAGAAAAAAAAAACATTTTAGGTAGTACCAAGCAGCTGTGTGACGAGGCTGTTTTTGCTTGCGAGCGGTGCACCCCGTAGTCTCGATTCGCCACAAAGTACAAAGTTTACGGTCTGAATCTAACTAGAAACGAATGTACCTAAGACACCCGCCTAACCCTACCAACTAAGGCAGAGAAAACGTCGATTTTTGTGAGGCACTACTTTTTCATTGCACGTTGCATTTGGTCCGTTGATCGCCATAAGGCTTAGGACGGGTTGAAGTGGTTCTAGATCTGCTCGCCTCCCAGAGAGGAGGCGCGCAGTGGAGGGAAACAGAACGTCTCTACAAGAGAGAAAGTAACATTCAGAACATCATCGTTCAATTGGTGGAGGAGGACGCGAGGAGTCCATGACATGAGTGGCATTAGAACGTTGGTTTGTCGACCTTTAACATTACTACGGCGTACCAGTGTTAATAGTAACCCCCCACCACCACCCTCCCTCACCCTGTTACATTGTTACGTTCAGTAACACACGTTAATGCGGGTGCAAAGCTGCACAAAAATTATTGGTAAATTGAGTCATTTGTTATTGGTGTGATAGTGTGCGTTCCTGACCATGTGTAATGGTGTGTGTGTGTGTGTGTACTCACCTATTTGTGCTTGCGGGGGTTGAGCTTTGGCTCTTTGGTCCCGCTTCTCAACTGGCAATCAACTGGTGTACAGATTCCTGAGCCTACTGGGCTCTATCATATCTACATTTGAAACTGTGTATGGAGTCAGCCTCCACCACATCACTGCCTAATGCATTCCATCCGTTAACTACTCTGACACTGAAAAAGTTTCTTCTAACGTCTCTGTGGCTCATGTGGGTACTCAGTTTCCACCTGTGTCCCCTTATTCGCGTCCCACCAGTGTTGAATAGTTTATCCTTGTTTACCCGGTCGATTCCTCTGAGGATTTTGTAGGTTGTGATCATGTCTCCCCTTACTCTTTTGTCTTCCAGTGTCGTAAGTATGTGTATGTGTGTGTGTGTGTATGTCTGTGTGTGTATGTCTGTGTGTGTATGTGTATGTGTGTGTGTGTGTGTGTGTGTGTGTGTGTGTGTGTGTGTGTGTGTGTGTGGGTGTGTGTGTGTGTGTGTGTGTGTGTGTGTCTGTGTGTGTGTGTCTGTGTGTGTGTGTCTGTGTGTGTGTGTGTGTGTGTGTGTGTGTGTGTGTGTGTGTGTGTGTGTGTGTGTGTGTGTGTGTGTGTGTGTGTGTGTGTCTAAAAGGAAATAATAATAACTAAAGGCAAACAGGAGCTGATGACACCAGAATTAAATAATTTAATTAACGGAAAATACACAGTGATGCTGGTGGTGTTCACGGCAGCAACAGTAACGAGACAGAACTAAAAATAATAAACTAAACTAAATGAGAACTATGAGGGAACGGAAATGACAGGGAGAAAACAGGCGGGAGAAAACAATTTTGAAATTTCGAAAAGAGAAGGGGAAAAAAGAGGCCTTAAAAATTAAATTATTGATAGATAAAAAGAGACAGACAGAAAAAATGTGAGGGTACCTGGGAAGAAATACGATGATATAAATGGGAGAAAATAGACAGACATGGAGAAATAAGGAGAAAAGAGATGAGAAGGGAGATGAGAAGGAGGGACATAGAAGAAAGAGGATATAGACGATAAGAGTGAAAGGTAAAGAAGGTAAAAAGTAGGAGAGAATGATAGACATTCGAGAGGAAGATAAAGAAGAAACACAGGGAAAAAATAAAGATATGATAGTGAGGGATGGAATCATGAGAGAGAAGAGAAAAGAGAGAGAGAGAGAGAGAGAGAGAGAGAGAGAGAGAGAGAGAGAGAGAGAGAGAGAGAGAGAGAGAGAGAGAGAGAGAGAGAGAGAGCGAGAAGTGTTGGGGAGGTACAGAAGAGCAGGGGTTATCTCTTTGAGGTCATCTTGAGATGATTTCGGGGCTTAGCGTCCCCGCGGCTCGGTCTTGGACCAGGGCTCCTTTTTGTTACACCCCTTCCCCACCAGGAAGCAGCCCGTAGCAGCTGTCTAACTCCCAGGTACCTATTTACTGCTAAGTAACAGAGGTATTAGGGTGAAAGAAACATTTTGCCCCTTTGTCTCTGCCTCCACCGGGGATCGAACCTGGAACCTCAGGACTACGAATCCGAAGCGCTGTCCACCCAGCTGTCAGGCGCCCTTATGTTCGAAAAATGAATCGAGGGGAATGGAGGAAGGTAGAGAAATGTAAGCAGGTGAAGAAACGAAGAGGGAACTTGATGATTATAAAGAAGTGTAAAGAGAGGAGAAGAGTAGGGCACTGGACGAGGGAAGAAAATAATAGGCAAGGATGGATACGAAAGAAGAAAACAGGTAGAAATGAGAAAATATAGAGTCAGTGAGAAGACAGAAAAGAGGAGAGAAGAATAATCTGATGAAGGTGTAATTTAGCAGAGAGTTAGAGGAAAGAGAAAAGAAAAGAAAGGAGATAGAAATAAAGAGGATGGAAGGAAAAAATGCAAGACGACAGAAATAAAATAACAAGGAATAGAGACAGTGCTAGAGAAGTGAGCCAGAGAGAGAAAGGAAGTGAGAGGGAGTGTGAAAGTACAAGAATCTTTGTGTTTAAGCAGCAATACAACACATTTTCCTGTTTCCTACTATTGCCTGAATTGCACCATACAATTCACTTTTTATGTCGTCTGAATTCCACTTGTTATGACAGAAAAAATTGACTTGCAATTATGCAGTGAGAGGCCATGACTTGAGATATAATGTGAGATGAGGTGAACTAATCATAAAAGAAAAATTACAAGCGGTATATATTTCAATAAAAATCTATTTTGATAGACCTGTTTAAGATAGAATTCTTCCAAACACTGATATATATATATATATATATATATATATATATATATATATATATATATATATATATATATGTATATATATATATATATATGTCGTACCTAATAGCCAGAACTCACTTCTCAGCCTACTATGCAAGGCCTGATTTGCCTAATAAGCCTAGTTTTCATGAATTAATGTTTTTTCGACAACCTAACCTACCTAACCTAACCTAACCTAACGTTTTCGGCTACCTAACCTAACCTAACCTATAGAGATAGGTTAGGTTAGGTTAGGTAGGGTTGGTTAGGTTCGGTCATATATCTACGTTAATTTTAACTCCAATAAAAAAAAATTGACCTCATACATAATGAAATGGGTAGCTTTATCATTTCATAAGAAAAAAATTAGAGAAAATATATTAATTCAGTAAAACTTGGCTTATTAGGCAAATCGGGCCTCGCATAGTAGGCTGAGAAGTGAGTTCTGGCTACTAGGTACGACATATATATATATATATATATATATATATATATATATATATATATATATATATATATATATATATATATATATATATATATATATATATATATATATATATGTTTAGTCCTCAACTAAACAGACGCATACACACACTCTTAACTCTTGACCTTGAACCTTCTGGATCATCCTTGAGTACGAGCAGGTGTCGGCCCTCCCCCCCCCCCCCTGACCGAGGGCTGCCAGGACACATGGCCCGAGTTTGACTAGTGGTCCTCAATACCAACTTCAGCCATTGTGCCTCAACCTCACGGATTGATACGACGTCTGGCGCCACACTTAGCGCCTGGGGTCACTGGGAAGGTGATGGATTTTTTTGCTTTCCGGGGAAGACGGTATCGGGCGATGGCTTGGCAGAGATGCTGCTAGGTGGCTGATTTTGATGGACTCCTAGTGTCTTTGGGGAGTGGTGGACGGTAGAACGACGGTCTCGTTTCTTGTAGGTCGGCGTTCAATTCCCAAACGTTCAATAGGTTGGACACCATTCCTTTCCTCCGTCCTATCCTAAATCCTCATCATCATATCTCTTCCAAATCTTATATAGTCGTAATGGCCTACCGTTTTCTCATGATTGCCTTGCCTTTGAGGAGTGGTGGGCGCCTAGCACCTACTCTGCCGGAAGTCGCTAGAAGACATTTTGGCATTTTTGACATTGTGACCCGAGATTATGAGACGCCAACGCGTTTCTGCCGATTGGCCACGACTTTCGCTGATGTTTGACGCCTTGTCTGTAGTCACTGGGCGTACACCGTCTCCCCGTTGGGTTTTCTGTGTAGGATGAGAGTCCAGTGCTCCCCTCGCAGAAGGGGTGTCACCAAAACATCTGCTAACAGTGTGTTTAACTGCCGCAAGACACTCTTCGTTTCCGTCAACAAATGGGGTGCATGTTGCCGGAACATTTTGCGTTTTACCCCACACAGGACCACCAGGAAACATCTCTTATTTGTGTTGTCGTTGTTCAAATAACAGCAACAATCATTCTACAATCTGTCTCGTATACATATTGTAATACATGAGTGTATGTGAATAATTTGTCTTTGATGTTCGTGTGGGCTATGTATTACAGTGAATGCAGATGAGGAGTTACAATAACGTGCCTGAAAAATGTTGACCAGACCACATACTAGAAAGTGAAGAGACGATGACGTTGCGGTCCGTCCTGGACCATTATCAAGTCGATTGTGATGAGAGGAAGATTGATTGATGAAGATTAAGCCATCCAAAAGGTGGCACGGGCATGAATAGCCCATGAGTGGTGGCCCTTTTGAGCCATTACCAGAATCAAGAGCTGATACTGGAGATCTGTGGAGGTGCGACTGCACCCTGCGTGACGGGAGATGTCTCCCGTAATGAGAGGAAGGAGGCAATGGCCATAAATAGGCAAGAGAGAGAAATGAGGAGAAGGAATTCTTAGAGGAAGAAAAAGAAAGGCTACGGGAACGGAAGGTAAGATGTAATAAAGGGGGTAATAATAGGAATAAGGGAATTAAACAAAAATTACTTAATAATGAACAAAAACATAAATATTAGAGATGAGAAATTAACAGATAACTTGAGTGTAATATAACACGGTATGAATGAATGGACATGAAACTAAACAACGTTACGAACGAGGAACGCATATATAGGCAACAGAGAGTAACGCGAGTGTGTAACGCGTGAGTGTACGCAAGAGGTTGCGTACGCTAGTGTGTGAACAACAGACAGTATAAACATAAGAGACTGTGCACGCCTGACAGTATAAACATAAGAGACTGTGCACGCCTGACAGTATAAACATAAGAGACTGTGCACGCCTGACAGTATAAACATAAGAGACTGTGCACGCCTGACAGTATAAACATAAGAGACTGTGCACGCCTGACAGTATAAACATAAGAGACTGTGCACGCCTGACAGTATAAACATAAGAGACTGTGCACGCCTGACAGTATAAACATAAGAGACTGTGCACGCCTGACAGTATAAACATAAGAGACTGTGCACGCCTGACAGTATAAACATAAGAGACTGTGCACGCCTGACAGTATAAACATAAGAGACTGTGCACGCCTGACAGTATAAACATAAGAGACTGTGCACGCCTGACAGTATAAACATAAGAGACTGTGCACGCCTGACAGTATAAACATAAGAAACTGTGCACGCCTGACAGTATAAACATAAGAGACTGTGCACGTCTGACAGTATAAACACAAGAGATTGTGTATACAAAGGGCATAAAATATTGTTCCAATGAGCGGTCCATATTTCCTTTCTGCCCGAATTTCGCTTTACATAAATACATTACATAACGTATAAACATCATAGTCGTCCATATCAGCACAGATCACACAATATAAATGTTTGATA
Organism: Procambarus clarkii; assembly: GCF_040958095.1. Taxonomy (NCBI): domain Eukaryota; kingdom Metazoa; phylum Arthropoda; class Malacostraca; order Decapoda; family Cambaridae; genus Procambarus; species Procambarus clarkii. Next base: position 31,058,396 of record NC_091159.1, on the reverse strand, counting down.
TCAGCTGATATTATATTTCACAATAAATATTTCATGATGAAATACAGTCATGCATTGTGCAATGCATTTGTGTGGACAATACATTGCAAATCATTATACAAAATATAATACATATGAATTTTACAAATGTATTTGTAATTAGAGATATATACATAGGCTGTTAAACGAAAATATATAATATATGCACAGCGCCAAACATTGGCTGACTATTGCTGGGAAAGTTGTGACCGAAAAATGACTAAAAGTGTTCAGAGTTTTGACAGAGGTCGTTTGCTTCTTTTTCCTCAATAAAGGAAATTATAACAAGGGATACCTGCCTGTGGGTCATTAGGTGTTCTAATGGTACATCGAACCCGTGATAGAGTTGATCCGGTTAGTGGTGAAATTCACTTCCATTAAATGGCAATTAATGATGAATTCAGTGGTGCAAGATCTTTATTTTGTTGGCCTCGATTATCCCAGTGTTTGTTGCTTTGGGGGAATTAACAACAGATGAGTAAAATATACACTTTTTGTTCGTGTGTTGCAAACTGATCGGCAAATGTCAAAATGACTGTACGAATTCTCCCTAATTGGTTGCAAACATTGGGGGTATTTGTTTAATGACAGCCATTCTGTCTGTCAGGCAGTCAGCCAACCAAACAAACACACACACACACACTCTTAGTTATAACCCCCCATTTGTATGAATACATAAAGTAATTATAGTAAACCCACTCATTTCTTTCTCCTTGTCTTTAAATTCCGCACTCATTATTCAAAACATGCAAACACACACACACACACACACACACACACACACACACACACGGTTGTTAGAGTTTAACCCAACCAAATGTAATGTAATGAAGATAGGTGTAGGGAGCAGGAGGCCAGATACATGGTATCATCTGGGAAAGGAAATTCTTCAGGAGTCAGAGAACGAAAAAGACTTGGGGGTTGATATCACGCCAGACCTGTCTCCTGCAGCATATATCAAGCGGATAACATCAGCGGCATATGCCAGGCTGGCCAACATACGCACGGCATTCAGAAACTTGTGTAAAGAATCATTCAGAACTTTGTATACCACATATGTCAGGCCAATCCTGGAGTATGCAGCCCCAGCATGGAGTCCATATCTAGTCAAGGATAAGACTAAACTGGAAAAGGTTCAAAGGTTTGCCACCAGACTAGTACCCGAGCTGAGAGGTATGAGCTACGAGGAGAGACTACGGGAATTAAACCTCACTTCGCTGGAAGACAGAAGAGTTAGGGGGCACATGATCACCACATTCAAGATTCTGAAGGGAATTGATAGGGTAGATTAAGACAGTCTATTTAACAAAAGGGGAACACGCACAAGGGGACACAGGTGGAAACTGAGTGCCCAAATGAGCCACAGAGATATTAGAAAGAACTTTTTTAGTGTCAGAGTGGTTGACAAATGGAATGCATTAGGAAGTGATGTGGTGGAGGCTGACTCTATACACAGTTTCAAGTGTAGATATGATAGAGCCCAATAGGCTCAGGAATCTGTACACCTGTTGATTGACGGTTGAGAGGCGGGACCAAAGAGCCAGAGCTCAACCCCCGCAAACACAACTAGGTGAGTACAACTAGGTGAGTACACACACACACACACACACACACACACACACACACACACACACACACACACACACACACACACACACACACACACACACACACACACACACACAAAAGTGATCGTTGTTAAATTAGATTAGTTGGTTTTGTAAATAAATTGAATATCGAACCAATATATACAGCTTTTGGCAAATAGATAGATTTTATCTAAATAACAGATTATTTCCGAATAGCCCGGCATCCGGTATGACTTACAGTACATCATATTTTGGACGTTTGGAATTTATTTGTCAAAATGCGATGTTCTTCTCGCGATGATCCTTGTCAGTATACCAACTTCCCACCTACAAAGCTACATATTACAACTTACATATTACCTACATATTACTACATATTACCTTGGACTTAGTAAGCAAGTTATATAAAGTTTCATATTAGATTGAAATTATAACAGCTAAAATATGCATGTTCTACTATTAAAAAAAACCTGCTGGAATGGTGTTAATTCATAGTCTAGCAGATATTTAGGGAGCTGGCAATTATTATACAAAATAGGTAAGATATTCATGCATTAGTTATGTATCATAATTAAGAAAAACAGTAATTGAAAACAACATATACGCACCCGAATACAATTATATTATTTTGGCAAATACATTTTTATATTTTTTTTCTCTGAAGGAAAAATCTGTGAAACTTTCATAAATATTGAAACAAATTTCATACAGTTAAATTTTTCACGCAAAATACTTCAATTGTTGCATAAGATCTTCATATCAAAGAGTATCTCGAATGATTAATTGAGGCATGACCTGACATCCTATAGGTATAGTACATATACACATCCTACGGATGTAGCACATATACATATCTTACGGATATAGCACATATACACAAATAAATGTGGTTATACAACCCTCCATTTCTTTACAACTCAAACCTTACAAAGCTGCTGTGAGGAATATTACAAAACAAATTATTCTCTCTGTTTATCAGCGGATGAGCTGAGAATATTACTTATCTACTGGCATATTAATACCTCGGGGAAGCAAGAATAGCGCAATCATAACGACTTTGATTCATCCACTCGTTCTGATAGAGGACAAAACTATTGCCAAATATAATTACAAGAACTAATGACATCCGAGCTCCTAAATATCTTCAGTTCTCCGTGAACAATAATTAGCCAACACTGGAGTCATTTTCACATAAAGGAAGCTATTATGTATATAATCAAAGAATATTTTCGTAATAGGTAAATACAATTATATTTGGGCAAAGTTTACATAATAATAACATTACATGATTAACGTGATAAGAAAGATACACTATCAGTATAGATCATAAATATTGTCGTTATCAGAATCAGAAAATTAGTCCATAACAATTTATACAAATAATATATTACAAGAGAATGACGGCAGTAGCCAAAATAACATTTGAAAAATAGGTTTCTGTTATCGGGGAAGTACAACCAATGGCAGGATAGACAGCCATGGCAGGATAGACAACCATGGCAGGATAGACAGCCATGGCAGGATAGACAACAGTGGCAGGATAGACAACAGTGGCAGGATAGACAACAGTGGCAGGATAGACAGCCATGGCAGGATAGACAACAGTGGCAGGATAGACAACAGTGGCAGGATAGACAACAGTGGCAGGATAGACAGCCATGGCAGAATAAACAACAATTGCTGGATAATAGAGTGAAAATAAGTGGACTCAGAGGAAGTGTCTAGACATGCAGGACAAAGTTTGTGGACGAGTTGGAGTTAAAGTTTCCGATGCTGCCAGACTAGACTTTCTATTTTTGCAACATAAAAAAGACCTGAGGTCCATCAAACCTTAACTGGCACTGGCTGTCACATCGGCCTCAATTGACATGATATTGTCAACACGTCCACACACTCCTACAACTACTACTACTACTACTACTACTACTACTACTACTACTACTACTACTACTACTACTACTACTACTACTACTACTACTACTACTACTACAACACACACACACACACACACACACACACACACACACACACACACACACACACACTCACACACACACACACACACACACACACACACACACACACACACACACACACACACACACACACACACACACACACACACACACACACACAGGAGGCCAGATACAGGATACAGAATTGGAGATGAAGTACTTAATGAAACGGACAGAGAGGAAGATCTAGGAGTTGATATCACACCAAACCTGTCTCCTGAAGCCCACATAAAAAGAATAACGTCTGCGGCATATGCGAGGCTGGCTAACATCAGAACAGCCTTCAGGAACCTGTGTAAAGAAACATTCAGAATATTGTATACCACATATACCACATATGTATGACCAATCCTGGAGTATGCGGCCCCAGCATGGAGCACCTTGTCAAGCACAAGACGAAGCTGGAAAAAGTTCAAAGGTATGCCACTAGATTAGTACCAGAACTAAGAGGCATGAGATACGAGGAAAGGGTGCGGGAAATGCACCTTACGACACTGGAAGACAGAAGAGTTAGGGGAGACATGATCACTACCTACAAAATCCTCAGAGGAATCGACCGGGTAGACAAGGATAAACTATTCAACACTGGTGGGACGCGAACGAGGGGACACAGGTGGAAACTAAGTACCCACGTGAGCCACAAAGACGTTAGAAAGAACTTTTTCAGTGTTAGAGTAGTTAACAGGGGGAATGCATTAGTCAGTGATGTTGTGGAGGCTGACTCCATATACAGTTTCAAATGTAGATATGATAGAGTCCAGTAGGCTCAGGAACCTGTACACCAGTTGATTGACAGTTGAGAGGCGGGACGAAAGAGCCAGAGCTCAACCCCGCAAGCACAAATAGGTGAGTATACACACCCACACACACACACGTAACACCTAATCTATCTCCTGAGGCACATATAAATAGGATAACGACAGCAGCGTACTCTACACTGGCAAAAGTTAGAACATCATTCAGAAACCTAAGTAAGGAGGCATTTAGGGCGCTTTACACTGCCTACGTGAGGCCAGTCTTAGAGTATGCTGCCTCATCATGGAGTCCCCATCTGAAGAAGCATATAATGAAACTGGAAAAGGTTCAGAGGTTTGCAACGAGACTCGTCCCAGAGCTACGAAGGATGGGGGTATGAGGAGCGCCTGAGGGAACTGTTCCTTACGACACTAGAAAGAAGAAGGGAGAGGGGGGACATGATAGGAACGTATAAGATACTCAGAGGGATTGACAGAGTGGACATAGACGAAATGTTCACACGGAATAGTAACAGAACGAGGGGACATGGATGGAAGCTTGAAACTCAGATGAGTCACAGAGATGTTAGGAAGTTTTCTTTTAGCGTGAGAGTAGTGGGAAAATGGAATGCACTTCAGGAACAGGTTGTGGAAGCAAATACTATTCATAATTTTAAAACCAGGTATGATTGGGAAATGGGACAGGAGTTATTGCTGTAAACAACCGATGCTCGAAAGGCGGGATCGAAGAGTCAATGCTCGATCCTGCAGACACAACTAGGTGAGTACACACACACACACACCCACACACACACACACCCACACACACACACACACACCCACACACACACACACCCACACACACACACACACACACACACACACCCCCACACACACACACACACCCACACCCACACACCCACCCACACACACACACCACACACCCACACCCACACCCACACACACACCCACACCCACACACACACACACACACACACACACACACACACACACACACACACACACACACACACACACACACACACACACACACACTTGCTCAACATCCAGACGAAGCCCTGAGGTTCTTATTGCTGCAAGTTGTTTCAAGAGGACCCTCTACGGGGGCGTAAACAAGCTCCTTTGACCCTCGTACACAACACATTTAAAGCTCATTTCTCTCTTGTCATCACCTCGGGACAAACAGGTCAAGTGAGAAAACAAAACTCTAAAAGCAACAGCTGCCGCAAGTGATAACGAGACTTTTATCCATCCTTTTTTGTCGTGAGTGGACAATTGACAGTCATAAATATGGAAATGTGTTATTTAGTCAGGAAACACTTAGTGTTGCATTATGTGTCTCTATTTTAACGCCCATTAACGCAGATACCATTAGTTAGTCAAATTAAGTCTTCTGAGTAACGATAGATAATAAAATAGACACACATGTACACATACATCTAGCAGAAACACGCTAGATGAGAGGCGGGAAGAAGGACCCGCAGCTCAACTCCCGCAAGCACAACAAGGTGAGTACATATACAAAAGTATACATTCATACATTATAATCGCGAAAACATAAATGTATACCTAACGATAAAAACGCATTTACTTCTATTCCATAATTTTTTTCATTACTGAATTTCTTATTTTTCTTTCCCGTAAGAAGTGAAGCTCTCTACCAGGATCGACCCGAAATAAACTTTGCTAATTCGACAATCTCAGGAGCGAACTAAACCTCAAGTAGGTTAGGAGTAGAGGGGAGAAAGGGAGATGGCAGTTAACGAACTGGTTCACGATGTAATTGGAGGTCATTTGTAGTTAATGACCATGAAAAGGTGGACACTAGGGAGCTTCGAATGGAGGCAGAAGATGGGGAACAAGAGCTTGAATAGAAGAGAGAGAGAGAGAGATGAATGTGATAGGGAATGGAATATAAAAGAAGTTAGGGAAGTCTCAAAGGGAAAGTTAGATAGGCAAGGAACCTTGGAGAGAAAGTTAGGTAAGGAACCTAGGAGAGAGAAAGATAGTTAAGGAACCTAAGAGAGAGAAAGATAGGTAAGGAACCTAGGAGAGAGAGATAGGTAATGAACCTAGGAGAGAGAGAAAGATAGGTAAGGAACCTTGGAGAGAAAGGTAGATAATTAAACTTGGAGAAAAAGGTGCGTGAAGAACATTGGAGAGAGAAGAAGGTACCCAATAAATGCTTAGCGAAAAACAGACTCAAACTGAAGCCTCTGAAAGGAAAGGTATAACACTATTGAAACCTCAGGAGGGAAAGGTATAACGCTGCTGAAGCCCCTGATGGGAAAGGTATAATGCTACTGATGCCTCTGATGGGAAAGGTATAATGCTACTGATGCCTCTGAGGGAGAAGGTTTAACGCCACTGAAGCCTCTGATGGGAAAGGTATAACGCCACTGATGCCTCCGAGGAGAAAGGTATAATGCTACTGATGCCACTGATGGGAAAGGTATAATGCTACTGATGCCTCTGATGGGAAAGGCATAACGCTATTGAAGTACAGAACATTTTGGATTAAATCTCCCCCGTTGTTTTGCCCAATTTTCTTCTCTATCTTAACTCTTCACTTCACCCTTCTTTCCACCCTAGTACCAGTCCTTCATCTCACCCTAGTGTTACTATCGTTTGCAACCTGCACCTCACCTTACGAACTTACTACGACCTGTCACCTAATCCTACGACATTATCAAAACACTTCAGCTCACCCTTCACTGCACTTTAGACCCAGCCCTTACTGTCCAATTCAAAATATGTGGACTAAACGAAGGTGGATGAATTCCTCAATAATTCTATTTTGTTTTTCCAAATTAACAGCTCTTGTCTGACGGTGACCTAGCAGGCCCTGGCCCTGGTGACCTAGGAAGCCCAGGTATGACGTTGGCTTGGAATGTGACATGAAGGCCTGGTCTGAAGGCTTACTAGAAAGCCCTAGTCTTAAGCTGATATAGCAATAGCTGATCACATGGTGAGCTAAAAGGCCCTGGTCTGTTGGTGACAAATGAAGCCCTGGTCTTCAGATGACCCAAAAAGCTTTGGGCTGACGATGACCTGGGATGGTTCTCATACCATTTAATAAAAACAATTATTCAAAATATCAACAAAGAACATTGAATATAAATCTGTAAATAATATACAATTGCCATCGAAATATTTTATGTATAAAAAAATATTTTATGTTCTAGAAATATGCATTTATATTTGTATTTATAAATATAGATAAATACTTATATTTATATTTATTTTATATCAATACCCATCGATAAATGGTGTACAATAACCAATAATAAACTTTGTAAAATAGCTACTGATTAATAATTTTATGCTAAAGATATTTTTTGAAATAATTTCTGGCCATTTCTCGATAGACCTTCTTATGTGTTCGTCTGAATTGCCCCAAATTCAATCTTATGAGCTTCCTCAGTGTATATGACTAAGAAATTGGCTAATATTCATACAAATTGGCATTAGTCGTTCAGTCGCTGGAACGAAAGCAGATTCACATACTCTTAAACACTCGCTCACTTACACACTTAAACACTCACACTCTATCAAACTAACACTCGACCACCTTAACATATTTATACTCACACCCAGAACCTTGTGTAATAAATATCACACTAATCCTGGAGTATGTGGATACAGCGCGAAGTTCATATCCAGTCAAACATAAGACGGATTTAAGGAAAGTTCAGAGGTATGCCACCAATCTAGTCCTAGAACTTAGAGGTTTGAGTTACGAGGAAATGTTAAGCCTCACGTCAGTGGAAGACAGAAGAATTAGGGGAGAAATGATTACCACATACAAAATTATCGGGAGAATTAATGAGGTTAATAAAGCTGACTATTTATCACAGGTGATACACGAACTAGGGGGAAAGAGGGGTGAAATTAACGACCGAAATGAGACACATTGACAATTTAAATTTATTTTCCAGTATCTGAGTAGTTAACAAATGGAAAGCACTGAGTGAGAGTTTGGAGGCAGACTCCATACACAGTTTCAAATGCAAATATAATTGAACCCAATAGGCGCAGGAACCTCAACAGTGTACACTATCTGATTGGCAATTGAGAGGCTCATCCCCCGCAAGTACAACGAGGTAAGTACAACTAGGTAAGCGCTCACACCCCTCTCTCAAGCACACAAATACAAAAATATCTCTCTCCTGGGGTACGAGTTTTGTATATAAATACAAATCTGACAATTAGTTTTGCTGACACTGTTAGTTTTTTTCTGTCTAAAGAATCTGAACATTCATTATTTAAACTAAATATATATTAATACTATCGGCTAATGATACATAAACTTTACACACAAAAGGTGGAGTCTATCAGAATATATATATTTAATGAAGGCAGTCAATCCTTTGTTGAAAGTATACATCATTTAACATCGAATAACATTGAGAGAATAAAGTGCACTCCGTGGTCTTGAACCACAGAGGATGAGGTGGATTAAGATACCTCAACCATGTGCCACAGAGGATGAGGTGTATAAAGATATCTCAACCATGTGCCACAGAGGATGAGGTGGATAAAGATATCTCAACCATGTGCTTCAGAGGATGAGGTGGATAAAGATACCTCATAACATGTTCCACAGAGGATAAGGTAGATAAAGATGCCTCATATCATTTACCCCAGAGGATGTGGTGGATAAAACATACCCGAGGAGATGAGGTGGATAAAGATACCTCAACCATGTACCCCAGAGGATGAGGGGGATAAAGATACTTCAACCATATACACCAGGGGATGAGGGGGGGGGGGGTAAACGTTGTCACGTGTTGTGCACTGTCCAATGAGATACGAACTCGTCACAGAAGCGAGAAGATACTCAAGAAGGGCGACGCTTGAGTCTACTGCCACCCACTCTACTGCTATACTAATGACCTGGTTGAAAAGATAGGAACAGCACACACACACACGCACACATCTACACATGTATATATACACATACGTATATGCATACACGTGCATTTCAGTTTCAAGTGAAGATATGATTGAGCCTAGTAGGCTCAGGAACCTGTATACCAGTTGACTGACAGTTGAGAGGCGGGTCCAAAGAGCCAGAGCTCAACCTCCGCAAGCACAAATAGGTGAGAACACTATCTCATGCGTACGTACATGCACACACGTACACACTCAAAATAGTCGTTGTTAAACTAGATTAGTTTGGTTTGTAAAATATATTCAATATGGAATAATGTTATCCTGATTTTGGCATGGAGACAAGTTCTCTCTAAAGAACAGATCATTTGCTGAATCTGAATATGAATCCCGGTATGCTATGAGACTGTATAAAATATCCTTCTCTCTCTCTCTCTCTCTCTCTCTCTCTCTCTCTCTCTCTCTCTCTCTCTCTCTCTCTCTCTCTCTCTCTCTCTCTCTCTCTCTCTCTCTCTCTCTCTCTCTCTGTCTCTCTCTCTCAGTCTTTTTCTCTCCCTTTCTCTCTAACCTACACTCCCCTACCACTTTCCACGCCCACTTTGTTTATTTTCCTTTTTATTTCTCTCCCTCACCTTCTGACTATCCCTCCCACTTGTCCTTGATCCCTTAACACGCCTCTCACCCATGTTTCTCCTCTCTCTCTTCTACTGTACCGTCCACTCTTTTTTGCATTTCTGATATTATTATTGCTTTTACTCCATCAATTTACTTTTTATTATTCATGAGAATATTGTATTATTCCCTTTCTTTCCATTTGATTATTGTATTATGATGATTTTGGTTATCGAATCCAATGCTGACGATGAGTCACAATAACATAACTATGGAAATGATGACTAAGCTACGACTCAGATGTTAGGAGAAGCTAACATAAAACCTTCTTCTCTAAGTATTGTCTCTAAGTATTGCCTCTAAGGTAATTTCTTAAAAATGCCTTTTCTGTAGCAACTATTCAACCACTGTATTATTGGATGTATTATTAGCACTAAGCAGCACGCTCATATATATATATATATATATATATATATATATATATATATATATATATATATATATATATATATATATATATATATATATATATATATATATATATATATATATATATATATATATATATATATATATATATATATATTTGCCTAATAGGCCGAGGGATTTTCTTTATTTTCAAAAAAAAAATTCCAAATAGTTTATTTGAATTGTTATTATTATTTTATATTAAGACCATAATTTATTGACTTAGTTGTGTTAGTTTAGGTTAGGCTAAGATAGGTTAGGTAGGGTTGGTTAGGTTCGGTCATATATCTACGTTAGTTTTAACTCAAATTTAAACAAATTACCTTATACACAATGAAATGGACAGATTAATCATTTCTTTTGAAAAAATTTGGAAAAATATATAAATTCAGGAAAACTTGTCTTATTAGGCAAATCGGGTAGGCCAAGTACGACGTTCTGGCTACTAGGTACAATATATATATATATATATATATATATATATATATATATATATATATATATATATATATATATATATATATATATATATATATATATATATACACATTATTGAAAACTCACCCCAGAAGTGACTCGAACCCATACTGCCAGGAGCACTATGCAACTGGTGTACAGGGCACCTTATCCACTTGACCATCACGACCGGACAAAAGCTGACGGTAGCCGAGGCTATTTCTCCATCAGCCCGCCGGCAAGATTATCATCTGAGTGCCGGCGATAACACCAATGTATATGCTAAACATAATCATGACTTTCGTGAATTTTTTGAATTGAATACATAAATGACTAATGCATTAATGAATCGTCAGGGAAGAATTGTTATTCTGTCTCTCCACATCTGAAACAAAAGCAATTCATTTTGTCTTGATTGTATTCGTTGGATGGTCACGTTCCACGATTTTGCACAATTTATTAATAAAGTTTCAGAGTTATTGAGACGCAACTTTCCAGCTATAATAAACATGGATCACAACAAATAATGCTCACTGTCAAAACAAACAAATGTTTCTGATAAAGTCCTTTACTTCACATAAGTAGTGGCGGGGCCTCCATATTTAAGGCAGGAAGACTCTTTAAGTTGCATTATGCAGGGTGTTTTCTAAATGCCGATTTTTCAGTCTCCTGCTTCGATTTTTGCAGTTCAGATGATCCAGGGACCGATCACAGTTCTGTACGAGTAATCAGCTTAATTAGACACCCAACCCACACGTCTGAAAACGAGAGAGGTAACAACGTTGCAGCTGTCCTCGACCATTATCAGACAGGAACGAAACGTCGTCACTGCCTTTATTTTCAGATGTGTGGAATGGGAGCTTAAATTTTCAGCCACGTTATTGTGACTTACTGTATGAATCAGCATTATGTTCTCTCTCGTCAACCATTCCTTCCCTCAGACTTTTTATTTAAGACTAGTTGTATTATGTTGCATTTAGTGCGACTTTATTTGTCGGTAGAAATCTCATTGAAAACTAAATTTTTTCATCGGCATCAGTTTCATCTTGCATCAATTTTTTTTCTAAGATGACACCGAACGGGGTTCAATAAATATCTGGTTTTAAATATTGACTTGTAGTGAATTCTAGCACATCAAATCAGGATGCAACACGTATGTAAATATATGTAATTTCCAATACTGTGAAAGATGAATGTTCACATAGATATATGAGCTGAAACGAGGTAGCCAGAACTGAAATGTTGTAAGAGTTTCTATTTAATTTATATTTCTTCATTTTTTTATTATTTATATCCTTCCTTTTTTATTATTTTACTCTTTGCATAATTATTTACAAGCTTTTTATGTCTTCTGTAAAATTATTTATTTAATTAGTATTTTCCTTGTCTCCTCCTTTCTTTATATTTAGTTTCATCCTTCTTTCTTTAATGCTATCGTTTCCCTCTTCTTTTTTTCTGCTTATTATTTTGTTATGTTATTTTTCTGCCTCTCCCACTTGCTTTGACGCGACAAGTGATCTTGTGTATTTTTTTTCTTTTCTCTTTCTTATGCACTTCGCTCTTCATGTGCAGTTTATTCATAAATATTTCCATATTCTCTGAAGCTCTTGAAACTTGGTGGGGGAAGGGGGGGGGAGGTTGCAATGGTGGTGGATTGTGGTGATTGTGGTGCCGGTGAGAGCGGTTTTGTTAGTGGTGTGGATGGTGGAGGTTGTGGTGGTGGTGGCTGTGGTGGTTGTAGGATTGGTGGTTGTGGTTTTGCTGGTAGTATAGGTAGTATATAGTGGTCTTCACTGAAAAGCAGCCTATTTTGTACACAATGGTTAGGGGCATGATAACTTCATTTGAATATCTTTGGACATATTTTGCATATTTTTTAATAATTTTAGATAATTTTTGTATACTTTTTGTATGTCTTATATTCCTTATATGCCTTTTGTATGTCTTATTCTTTTTTATACTTTTGTATACCTTTGTATTCATTTGCATGACGAGCATGGCGACTGTAATGATGGTGATAACGGTCCTAATGATGGTGATGATAATGATTATAATTACGGATATAAAACTGAATAACAACATTGATAATGATAATGACAGTTTTGACAGTGACTCAGGAATAATGATGATAATGATACAAATGGTGATAATCCCTGTTTGCTCGTCGGAAAACCCTGAACATTGCATCTTGGGGAATATTAGCGTATCTTCTTAACTAAATAAAACAAATAATTATGTTTTAAATTATTTTATTATTTAATAAAAAAATTATTACAAGTAAAAATCATTGTTAATAATATTATGAAGGAGTAGTCCAAGTTTGAATGTTAATATTCTTCATCCTCAAATTTCTCAACATAGGATGAGGTGGAACGATAGGGTAATTATGAAGAGAAAGCATAAAAATTTATAATTTATTGTTGCAAATGACAATATAAAAACGTCCTTAAATTGATATTAAGAACACAAGTACCTATTCCAATATCAAGTTATATAGACGTAATTGCTTGGTGCATTTTTTCCTGATAATTCCCTCCCTCCCTCCAATATCAGGTTATTATTTTCGAAAATGTGGAGCTTCAAAGCTTCACGGATGCCTTTGTAGGCTTTAATTACCAGCTTACAGAATGACAAGAGCTTCTTCACCTTTTTAACCGGCCAAAGACTGCTCACAGGTTTGGTGTCTCAGTTTAAATGAGTTCGAAACTGGTGTTTAATTAATCTGTAGTCCAGCACTAAGTTGTTCTAAGCGAAACAGCTACTGCCACAACCACAATTAATACCGGGAAAATCATTACTAAATCTAACCGTTCCAATATTCAATAATTTCTAAAGTTACCACAATACTTACTGTGCCTTTGCCATCACGATCAGAACTAGTGAAAATGTTATTTATGATCAGGACAAGATATGTTTAAAATAGTATATGATTTTCAAAATAATTTAATTTGTCCAAAACTATAAGAAAAATTTCATTAAAAGTTTTCATTTGAAATTTAAAGTTAATGTTATTTTGAAACTGTTCCTTTTTTATTTTCCTAAGTACATGTGAAAGTGAAGAAAATTGTATTTATTATGTTTATAAACATTAACTAAAGGGAAAAGTATACCATTCAGGGTATAACGAAGATCCTTCAAACAAAATTTGATAGAATATGCGTGGTTGTGTGTGTGTACTTACTTAGTTGTATTTACCTAGTTGTGCTTGCGGGGATTGAGCTCTGGCTCTTTGGTCCCTCCTCTCAACTGTTAATTAATTGATGTACAGGTTCTTGAGCATATTGGGCTCTATCATATCTACACTTCCTTATAGGACTACATAGTAGTGCTGTGGAAACACTACATTTGTTATGGTTTTCGTTAGCTTTGTTTTTGTGAGTGCTATTATGTCTGGGTTTTCTTCTATTGCCCATTCTCCAAGTTCACTTGTTTTATCTGTAATCCCATCTATGTTAGTGTATATTGCCGTGAAGCTCATGTTCTTCTGTTCATTCTCTTATTCCCTTCTTGGTGAGCGTTCTGCTGATGGAGGAAGTTGTTCCCTAGGTGTGAAGATTTGTGAGGTGGTTAACAGGGTCTCAGAGGATTCTGGGGTGAGGGGGTGAGGGGCCATGGGAAGAGGGGGCAGGGAGGGCATGGGGTAAGGAGGGAGGGGGTACATGGAGGATATGGGGTGAGAGGGGAGGAGGGATAGGGATGGTATGGAAAGAATGGGGAGGGGGGAGGGAGAAAGGGAAAGGGGGTGGGGGGACATGATGTCGGAAGTAGGGGAGGGGTGACCGGGTCGGAACGGGGTGATGGAAGAGGTGTGTGTGTATGTGTGTGTGTGTGTGTGTGTGTGTGTGTGTGTGTGTGTGTGTGTGTGTGTGTGTGTGTGTGTGTGTGTGTGTGTGTGTGTGTGTGTGTGTGTGTGTGTGTGTGTCTGCGTATGTGTGTTTGTGTATGAGAATCATGACAAGAGAAGGGAACTATCAGGAGAAAACGCCAAGCCATTACGACTATATAGCACATGGAAGGGGTCAGGATACGAATTTGGGATGGGACGTGAGGAAAGGAATGGTGTCCAATCCCATGAACGGTCGGGGATTGAACGCCGACCTCCATGAAGCAAGACCGTCGCTCTACCGTCCAGCCCAACTGTTAGGGCAGAATCATAACAAAATAACCGACATAAAATAAGAGATGCACTTCTCGCAACAAACGCAGCAAGCTCACAATGACATCTTCAAAGCAAGCAAAAATAACAAGTGAAAGAACAAGTGAAGACAAAAAAAAACACCACCTCCCGCTTCAGTGTACACAAGACAAATTATGCCTCGCACGCCCGACCCGACTTCATTACCGCTTCTGGACAATTAGTTAGAGCTCCCAGACAGGGTCTTGTGAGACGTATGTCCTCTCTCGCGTGCCACATAAAGAAACAGGAAATGCCGGGTTCCACCAACTACAGCCCCGGGCGGTGGTGGCAGCTCAAGCGACGGAGGAACAACTTCCAGGTCCACTTTATCATATGTACTTATGGCGAGGGAGATTAATGAGCAAAAAATATGTGCTAATTGAATTCTTTAAAGAGAATGAGAGGAGAAGTTTTTTGTGGGGCTTCCTGTTGTATGTTTACAACAATAATATTAATATTAATACACAGAGAGTAATCATACTAACATGATGAGTCAATGAGAAAATACGTAGGAGCCGGAATATAATGGTTCGAACCTATGCAGTGGGTGTTCCTCATCACACGCTCTTGTGACTAGACCAAGACATGGTAAAAACATTGCAACCTGGAGTTCTTCTGAACAAACAAGGATTACCTGTAGTATTCAAGCCTCAGGAAATCGTTGTGTTCAGTAGAACTCCAGGTTGCAATCCTTATAACTTGTCGTGGTGTAGTCGTTAGAGCGTGTGCCTCGGAACACCCACCGCATAGGGTCGAACCCTCGTCACGGTTCCTGCGTATTTTCACATCGATGCAGTCATGTTAGTGTGATTGCTCTCTGTGAATATTATTATTAATAAAACAAAAAATGGAATACAAATTATTGTATTCCATTATTATTATTATTATTATTATTATTATTATTATTATTATTATTATAATTATTATTATTGTTGTTGTTTATTATTACTATCATCGACCCAGCGAGGATAGTGGCAGTGAAGTACGAGATTGAACCACGTGGTCACATAATTCTGAAACCTTTTAGTAGCTTTTACTGTGTGAATGTCTTTAAATGTTTCCTCTACCGAACAGTAAAGACTATTCCCACTAAACTTAAGCCTTAAGCGGATTCTTTACCCCGTCTTTAAAATTTATTAAAGAAAATTTAATATAGCAACTCACATAGCGGTAACTTTGAACTGTAGTGTTGAAGAGAAGCCTGTAGCTTGACTGATTTTGCAGCTTATAGCATCGTTGAAATGAAGTGAGTGGCTTTTCTCTCCGAAATTACAAAGTTAAGTTTCGTGTTAATTAGCATGTAGTTCTATCACGTGGTCTGAAACATATGGCCGCATTGCTGGCGTTGTTGATCTCAACATATGCTTCTAACTCTTTTCTTACTCTCGGGATTGAGAAGAACAATCATGTTACCGAAATTCCGGTAAAGAAACTCTATTGATTATTGAAGGGCTTATTTCCTACAACGTTTCGTTCCGCTATGGAACACCTTCAGGTAAGGAATGAATACACAAGGTGCATATTTATCTTAAATACATATATGGAAGAGGTAAAGTTGTGTGGGGCAAAGTGAAGTAATCAAACATAAGAGATGAAATAAGGCATTAAGGGGGATGGCTCCCAATCAAACACTGGGTAAGGCAGTGGGGGAGGGAGAACTCGGTAAGGATGTCTTCGTTATCCTGTGTTATTTAGTGAGACCTGGACTTGAGCGTAGGCAAAGTATCGAAGTCGTTGCTCTGTATACAGATAAACGACTTCGATACTCTGCCTACGCTCAAACCCAAACCTCACCAAACAGCACCGAACTGAACCCTTTACGAGACTATCTCTGAGCCATCACACAAGCCTAAACCAGCTTCACAGTACAATGAGAAAGTTCACATCCAAGTTGGTTGGGCCACCGCACTGTCCCTTCCCTTCACCATCTCGTCTCCCGTTCCTACCTAAAGTTTTCTGCATTCTCGTCCTCTTCTTCCTTCCTTCCCCTGTTTACCAGCTCTATGGTCTTCGAAAAGAAAAGATGGAGATGGTGGAGGAAGCTTGTCTGACCTCAGCCATATTCTTGATTTTCGTCTGTCTTCGTGGACATAGAGAAAAGATTGCAGTATGTTCCCTGTCGCAGGGAACATAATCATCAACACTGAACAGTGTTGATAGCTGGCAGTGCAGTCCTTGTAGTGTAACATTGGTCCAGGGCACCGATGTTACACTTAGCTCTGCGTTGTGGGCACTTCCTGGAGTAATGAGTGTACTGGTAACACTTGAAGCGTTGTTTCAGCTCCAAAAAGCCTTCCTTCTTCACAAGGAGGGAGGATGTCACTATCCAAAAACATCCGTATCCGTTGACGGGAGCGAGGTTTGTCACGGCAGCTGTGGTGAATTTCATCTTCAAGGCTGGGCGTTGGTTATTGTTGCTAAAGATGGTCCTTACTGTAACTGCCGTCAGAGTGGGGTTTTCGGTGTTGATACTGGTGATAATGTCGTCGGTTTCCCGGTCAGTTGTCCATGTATCGAGTCTAAAGATGGGACTGGCAGAAATGTAGCGACGTGGTTGGGTGAAGAGGAGATTTTTGTCTGGCAGGGCAGCCTGATTTGAAGAAGAGATCAGTTGGTCAAGATCCTCATCCTGAGAACAGAAGTGTACAAAAGAAGTCCTTCTCTCTCTTTCTCTCTCTCTCTTTCTTTCTCTCTCTCTCTCTCTCTGTCTCTCTCTCTCTCTCTCTCTCTCTCTCTCTCTCTCTCTCTCTCTCTCTCTCTCTCTCTCTCTCTCTCTCTCTCTCTCTCTCTCTCTCTCTCTCTCTCTCTCTCTCTCACTCTTTTCACGAACGTCAATGGGAGTTGTGTTGCTGGTGGTGTTGATAAACTTTACAATTTCACCCGTAGTGAATTTGTGGTCTCGTCAGAACCAAACACCGACCTTGTAGATCTTGGTACACGGTTCGGTATACCATTAGCGAGGGCTGAAGCCGAGGCAATACAGCTAGCTTCCTCTCAACGAGGCATAGTGCCGATGGGCATGTGCTTCCTCACTCTATCTCCGATGCTTCCACTAACATTTGAGGCCAATAGATGCAACATATTCTCAGGAAGAAACATTAAAAAAATAATATATTTTCATCACTTTATTAATTGTGAAACATTACATCTAGGGACAAAAAATGACGCTGTCCACGTGCTATCAGCAGCCCATAAGCAGAGGTTCTTGTGAGGGAGAGATTATTCCTGCTCCGGCAGTCTAATGAGGTGAACCTCTCTGTTGACATTCACCACAACAGCCAATCACAAGAAAGGATCAGCTATTAGTTCTGCCCACTTAAAGACGTGATGTAAAGTGTCGCCTTATAGGTGGGATGATGCTCTGGTGTTGATGGGGTCCCTGTTTCTGTCGTTTATTCGTCATCGTCTCTAGTGATGAAGGGTCCTGTGATCAACTAACTGACCAATAGTCACCAAACATGCACACACACACACACATACACACACACATGCATTAATATACCAGATGCACTAGAGTGATACACCTGGAACCCAAGATCCCAAAACGTAAATGATTTTAACGTTTGCACATATATTATTTCAGTATAAATAACTCGCCAGATGTCTGACAAACTCATTTGATTTAGAGATTTAAAATCTGAATAGAAATTATTTTGAGAAAATGTGCAAAATATAGCCTCAAATTTCATTTTCAAGTCACTATATAGATCTGCTGAATATCACCAGCTGTCAAAATATATTAAATACGCGGCAGACCAGCCGGCATAAAATATATTTTAGATGTCTTTCATATAAAGTTTTGAGGTAAAAATTAGCTTTAAGATCTAGAAATATCTAACTGTTTTAATGTCTGTTGACATTCACCAAACAGCCAATCACAGGAAGGGCTCAATTGAGAGATCCACCCCTTTTATTGACGTCATTCGGCACACTAACCGTGTTAATGACCAGCTGCTTCAACCCGGATTTATTTAAAATATAAACTTTTCAACCAACGTAATATTAAAATTATTATATAATTGATAATTAAGTATTGCAAGCAGTTGTGAAATAGATGCAATGCAAAGCCTGTGACGTCAACAGTGGGAGGAGCTACGAAACAAGCAATAAGGAAACAACAAAGGCCCGCCCTCTGAAGGTCGCGCCGAAAGACTAGATGTTGTCACAACAATCCGATTCCTTGCCTCCATTGCTAAGTCTGGCCATAACGTTTTAATGCCATGCAGCTGGGTCTAGCCCTGGCACCTTACCTCGTCCTAAAAACCCTTCCTCTCACCCCCACTAATTCTTCCCCTCCCCCCACTTCCCCGCTCACCCATTAGGGTATCTTGACCTATCTTTAATTCATTCATTCATTCCACTGCGTTCCCGCCACTACCAGCTTCATCTGCTACTCCGACGCCCACATCGGCCCAGTCATGGGGGACTCAGCACACAAGGCAACGAAGGCTCCGCCCACTCTTTCCTCGCCCAACCAATCAGCAGCCCCGGCCGCCAACACACTAGTGTTAGTCATCATTCATCTTGCAGAGAAACTAGCAGGTCTTGACATCACCAGGAACGCCTACATAAGCAGAGGTTATTGTGATAGAAAGAGCTTTCCCGTTCTCGCAGTTTATTGGTAGAAACTCTCTTTTGACAGTCACCATAGCAACCAATCACAAGAAATTATCAGCTGAAGGCCTCACCCACTGAAAGACATCATGTCGAGAGTTCCGGGCACCAACCCGCCTTATAGGCTGATGTTGACGTGTTAACTGTGTTATTTTATGCTCCTAGATAGCACTTTCAAGGAAATAATAATCGACATTTATCCCCCCAAAATTTCCTAAGCTTAATTGAAAAACTGCTGGTAACTAAAATGTTTAGACCTAAGAAACATTTAAAGACGTGAAGTAACAAAACACTGCACATGGGCTCTTCAATGTCTTCTCTTGTGATACTGTATTAGATGTTATACTCCGTCACAAGATGGAACTTATCGTCATTTATAGACACAAAAGAATATGAATTAAATCTCGAAAATATTGATTAATAAGAGAGTTCGAGTTTAGTAACTCTGAATGTTGTCATTGAACACAATAGTATTGTAACTATTATTCATTTTATTTTGGATATTTTTCATTCTACGCAAATATCTTCTACAATACGGAGGGTGAAGAAACACTCGATCACTTTATCTTTCCATTTTTATTGTTCGAAGTTTCGTCAGCAATGCGACATCTACAGGAGTACACTGCTGCATTAACACACCTATACTGAGCTTATAAGGATTTGATTGATTGATTATTTAAGATTATTTATTAATATTATTATTTATTTATTATTTATTATTATTTATTTATTATTTATTATTTAGAGCGGGGAAATGAGGGGATAGGGGAAGAATTAGTGGGGGGTGAGAGGAAGGGTTTTTAGAATGAGGTAAGGTGCCAGGGCTAGACCCATAATAAATAATAAATAAATAATAAATTAATAAATAATAAAAATTTATTATATTTATTATTATTTATTAATTATTTATTATTTATGATTATTTAAGCCACCCAAGAGATGGCACAGGCATGAATAGCCCGTAAATCTGAGTAGATTGATTGATTGATGAATATTAAGCCACCAAAGTCTGTCAGGCTGCTATCGCGGAGGAGGATACTGCTTGACCGTATTTATGAGAGTCCAGCTGCTGGACACCTTTTTTTGACCAGACGAGTGGCAGTGTTGTTGAATCTTACAAGGATTGATTGATTGATGAAGATTAAGCCACTCAAAAGGTGGCACGGGCATGAATAGCCCGTAAGTGGTGGCCCTTTTGAGCCATTACCAGTATCAAGAGCTGATAATGGAGATCTGTGGAGGTGCGACTGCACCCTGCGTGACGGGAGATGTCTCCCGTCCTTACAAGGTTGTTGTTGTTGTTTAAGATTCGCTACTCAGAACGATAAGTTCCAGTAGCACGGGCTATGGTGAGCCCGTAAGTGGAGGCTCTTTGGAGCCATTATCTGTATCAGTGGCTGATACTAGAGATGTGGCGATGGATGGGGGTCTTCATGATGGTTTTCAGCCTGGAGGGCTGGCTATACCAGTTATGGAGCTGGTTAGTGTAGACCTCTAGGTTTTCCGCGTCTTTACAAGGAGAAATCTAGACATTCATAAGTGTGGATACACATCACACTACGATTCACCTAACCCGCTTAATCACAGGGAGCGGCGAAGAGTAAGGTGCTGTGATTTTTGCCTTACTCTGTCTTCTTGCTGTCCGCCAATATAGGTCTTACAATTTCCCTATGGATCTATGGAGGACCATCGAACAGTTGTAGGCTCGAAGTCGAATTCATCTGGATGATGATTATTGATGTCAGCTCCCGAATGAACACAGCTTCAAGCATACGAAGTCTTCTACGGTCACGGTGCGTGTGATTAATGTCATATTTTTCACTATGTCTTGGCGATTAAGGATGGTGTTGTGGTATTGAGAATGATGTTGCTTAATACCTCGGTCTTTTAAATGAAGTGTAAGACGTCTGCTTAATGTATTCGTGGTATGAATGCTCAATGTAGCATATATTTCAGGGTGCACAGTCTTATTTTTTTTTTTTTTTTTTTTTTTTTGAGATATATACAAGAGTTGTTACACTCTTGTACAGCCACTAGTACGCGTAGCGTTTCGGGCAAGTCCTTAATCCTATGGTCCCTGGAATACGATCCCCTGCCGCGAAGAATCGTTTTTTCATCCAAGTACACATTTTACTGTTGCGTTAAACAGAGGCTACAGTTAAGGAATTGCGCCCAGTAAATCCTCCCCGGCCAGGATACGAACCCATGACATAGCGCTCGCGGAACGCCAGGCGAGTGTCTTACCACTACACCACGGAGACTTGGCTTATTAACTGCATTTGTAATGATACACTACATTGGTACACTTCAGTTTGTCAGAGGAGGCAGTGATGTTATTTCTCATAATGAAGGAAGATGTTCACGGGTTGTTATAATAAATGACAGGACGAATCCTTGCGTTTTCTCTGCAAGGTTTGCAATGCCTGTCAATTATGTCTCGTATCACCTTATACATCCTTCATACTTGCCTGAGAGAAAGTACTTTTATAATACACTACAATGTCTTCTCTTTGAGGCTGATTTTCCATCCCTGGGGCCTGATTATCTTCAGTCAGCTGGCGGAATAGTTTCTTATTTACATTTGTCAAATTATGTATTGCTGTAATTTTCAGTTTGTTCACAACAGTTTCTTTGTTTAATAATAATTCAAATAAACCAATTGGTTTATTTGAATTATTATTATAATATTATATTATGAACATATATTGTTGGCCTAGTTATGTTAGTTTAGGTTAGGTTAGGTTAGGTTATGTTAGTTTAGGTTAGGTTAGGTTAGGTTATGTTAGTTTAGGTTAGGTTAGGTTAGGTTATGTTAGTTTAGGTTAGGTTAGGTTAGGTTATGTTAGTTTAGGTTAGGTTAGGTTAGGTTATGTTAGTTTAGGTTAGGTTAGGTTAGGTTATGTTAGTTTAGGTTAGGAATGGTTTGGAGGACGATGGGATGGGGGAAGGGGGGGGGGGATTGGTAGGGAGGAGTCACAGCAACATGTGGCCGGGTACAGCTAGTGTATATATATATATATATATATATATATATATATATATATATATATATATATATATATATATATATATATATATATATATATATATTTATGTCGTACCTAATAGCCAGAACGCACTTCTGAGCCTACTATGCAAGGCCCGATTTGCCTAATAAGCCAAGTTTTCATGAATTAATTGTTTTTCGACTACCTAACCTACCTAACCTAACCTAACCTAACTTTTTCTGCTACCTAACCTAACCTAACCTATAAAGATAGGTTAGGTTAGGTTAGGTAGGGTTGGTTAGGTTCGGTCATATATCTACGTTAATTTTAACTCCAATAAAAAAAAATTGACCTCATACATAGTGAAAAGGGTAGCGTTATCATTTCATAAGAAAAAAATTATAGTAAATATATTAATTCAGGAAAACTTGGCTTATTAGGCAAATCGGGCCTTGAATAGTAGGCTGAGAAGTGAGTTCTGGCTACTAGGTACGACATATATATATATATATATATATATATATATATATATATATATATATATATATATATATATATATATATATGTCGTACCTAGTAGCCAGAACTCACTTTTCAGCCTACAATGCAAGGCCCGATTTGCCTAATAAGCCAAGTTTTCATGAATTAATATATTTTCTCTAATTTTTTTCTTATGAAATGTTAAAGCAACCCATTTCATTATGTAAGATGTAAATTTTTTTTTATTGGAGTTAAAATTAACGTAGATATATGACCGAACCTAACCAACCCTACCTAACCTAACCTAACCTATCTTTATAGGTTAGGTTAGGTTAGGTAGCCGAAAAAGTTAGGTTAGGTTAGGTTAGGTAGGTTAGGTAGTCGAAAAGCAATTAATTCATGAAAACTTGGCTTATTAGGCAAATCGGGCCTTGCATTGTAGGCTGAAAAGTGAGTTCTGGCTACTAGGTACGACATATATATATATATATATATATATATATATATACACTAGCTGTACCCGGCCACATGTTGCTGTGAACATTTACAAAAAAAAAAAAAAATCTGTTGATGCAATTCTCAAGAACAGCCCTGGTAAGCAAGACTTTCCTCTCCAAAAAGCAAACGTGGTAAACAAGCTTACATGCCCCAATGAAGGATATCACGACAACTTTTAGGGAAAACAAACATTACTATTAATAATATGTATTTTTCTCTCATTACTCCCCCGTATAGACCCTCCCCCTTACACCCCCATATGAGCCCCAGAGAGCAACACCGCCTCCCAGCGAGAATCCAACTTGCCCTGTACTGATCCCAGCGTGTGTGACCCACCACTATTAACCTCATATCTGACAGCCCCGGACCACACTTTTTTTCCCCACAACGCTCTGAAGACGGACAATAAACACCCTGAACCATTCCGGATAAATGGTCCTAATGTGGCCATGACACTACCGTGGAAGATAGGCGGAGGTAAAAACGACCTCCCATCCAGAGAAATGAATCGCTTTGAAGGAAGTGCATTGCACCCTGGAAGAGAAAGGCGAGGGATGAAAGAGAGAAAGAAAGAAAGCATTGTCGTGATGAAAAGTAAACTTTCCCTCACTTCCCTCCGTCTTCCCTGGGAAAGCGCACTTGCGGTCCGGATCCCATCCTGGTATATTTATATGGCTCTCATGTTGTTGTGAGTGTCTGCAGGCTTGATACACCCTGGGAGGCAGAGATAGGAAGAGAGAGATGGAGAGAGAGACAGAGAGAGAGATGGGGAGAGAGACAGAGAGAGAGATGGGGAGAGAGACAGAGAGAGAGAGAGAGAGAGAGAGAGAGAGAGAGAGAGAGAGAGAGAGAGAGAGAGAGAGAGAGAGAGAGAGAGAGAGAGAGAGAGAGAGAGAGATGGGGGGAGAGAAAGAGAGAGAAAGGGAAGAGATAGAAAGATGGTGTGTGAGAGAGAGAGAGAGAGAGAGAGAGAGAGAGAGAGAGAGAGAGAGAGAGAGAGAGAGAGAGAGAGAGAGAGAGAGAGAGAGAGAGAGAGAGAGATGGGGAGAGAGACAGAAAGAGAGATGGGGAGAGACTGAGAGAGACAGAGAGACAGAGAGAGAGAGAGAGCAAGAGAGAGATGAAGCATGAGGTAGATGGGGAGAGAGAGAAAAAAAGAAAAAAAGAGAGAGGGGGAAAAATATGTATATGATAACAGGACATGAAGAGGTGTGCTTGTGACGAGTCTTCCCCATGTTGGTGGGCAGTTGTATGAATGAGATTTAAAGTGGGTGTTGAACGCCGGCGGCTGACGACCAGCAAAGAGAGTTTAGAGTAATTTAAAGCTCCGAGGACGTTACCTTGCTACATTGGTAGTTTGATTTCAAAGTTTTTACTCCTTGAAGGATGACGGTACAGGGAAGGAGACGATTAACAATCCTGAAACAGTGCTTCCAGTGGAAATGCGGAACGTGTCCTTCTTCTCCTGGTGTTTAGGTTTTGGTCCTAACAGCACGGGATGGACAATGACCAATAAATAACGCTTACTGTTATATGTGGAGACGAAAAACTTATACTGATCCTGCAGATTTTTCTTGAGCTATAATATAGAAGCGGGAGAACGCAGTCTACTCACGCACATTTGGTAAAGTTATAGCAAATAAATTCAAGAGTTGGAATAAACTGCTCAATATTGCCCTATGAGATGAGAGATGGCGTTAAACTACTCGGTGATTAGACGAAACGAATATACGTACAATGATTAGGAAATGTGAAGTTCTTCACAAAAGTTATTAAGAAATTTTCATACTGGAACCTGATTTGTCCCTTGATCTGATCACCCTGAAGGGCCGACACCTCCTGTTAGACATATTGATTTTAACGAAAGTGACACCAGAAGAACTCGAAAAAAGTGAACGCTTTGAAATTAATAAACGTGAACGATATGTTCATTTATACTAAACTAGTCAAGTAAAACTCTGTGTGTAAATACCTTGCAATAGTGCTCAAAACCTCATTGGAAAAGGGATAACTAGCAGACTGATAGTAAACGCATATGTTTGTATCCATATTTAAAAACACAAAGATAATTTCTAAAAACACAGGAACTAATTTCTAGACGAATATTTTTAACATGCATCCATTGAGACTTGCCAAAGTCACAGCTTTGTTGCTGGATTCTAGAATAATTAAAACTTAAAAATTTGACTTGCATTCCACACAGGAAAATCCTGATTTGAAAAACCTATTAGAGTTATACGAGAAGGTGAGAATAACCCAACAAGAGAAAGAATGTTTCGTAGATTGCATCTTCATTGTTTTCAGATAGCATTCGGCACTGTCCTAAACAAGGCACTGTACTCAAATTAATGAAGAAGAATGGATAAATTGTATTAGAGAATAACTCTCTGAGTGGCAAAAGAGGGACGCCATTAGAAGAGATACCTCAGAATGCCGGAAAGTCACCTATGGAGTTCCCCAAAGGTCAGTACTAGGGACAATTCGATTCCTGATTCACTTGATTGTGGAAGATAAATCATTTACATCAATGTTAGTGAATGAAGCATTATTATTAACAGTAATAATGAGAATTGTATAGAGATACATGACTCTGGATAAGCTTCAGTGATCGTCGGAGGAATGGCTACTAGAGTTATATCCAGTAAATGCAAGAAACTAATAATTGGGGAAGGAGAAGAAGACTAATTGAACAGTATGACATGCAGAGGAGACGAGTCCAAAACTGCCATAGAGAGAGAGAGAGAGACTCTCCATTACATTTTCTTCATTGACAAACTCCTACCCCGTATCTAATTTTCTTTCACCCGTAAGTCTTATTAACCACACTTCCATTAGAACCTTACCCCCACTCTCCCACCCTTAGAGCCTCACACCAACCACGAGCTTGAAGTTCTTCAGGCAAGCTCGCATCCCTCAATGCCTCATCCACACCTTCCCTACTCATTAGCTTCCCCAGCCACCGTTCTCAGCACCTCACCAACTCATCCATCCTTGCCATCACACCCTTTCCTTAGTTCCTCACTACGTTCTTTCCCTATCATCACAACATCTACATATATGCCCTGAATCTCTTCACCTCCACCCCCACCTCCCTTACTGCCCTAACCCATCACCCCTTTCCTTCAACGATTCCCTCCTAACCACACCCCACTATCCGTCTCACACTTCACCCAGCTCTATCTGCACCCCTACTCCCACCACCAACTACAGAACCCCCGCCCTGAATCCCCCCTCCCCACAGCACTTCACCTCCCTTCACCCCAACCATCGACCCTGAAACACCTCGAACCAAAATAAAATACATCTATGGAATTTACTGCCATTTCTGGGAAGGCATCGTCGTGTTGTATTCCTGCAGGGAATTGTGAAACTGCCCTTGGTCTGACTTAAACGTATAACCAATATACTTCGTCTTCTAAGTGATCTATGGCCGCATTAAGAAGGTGATTGTTGGAGATTTATCCTTTAAGATGTCCTTTAGCTTTCCGAATCTTTAATATAGGAGAGATATATTGATAGGAATAACCTGTTTATCTCTTCCTCTTTCTATCCCTTATTTGAATAAATTAATGAGACGAGTCAGGACAAAGAGAGATTGTGATACTCTCCAAACAAATCTAGACACACTCCAGAAGTGTCTGAAAAAAATGGTTGCTAGAATTCAATAAACCAAATGCAGAGTTATGAAGATAGGAACAGTAATGAGAAGACCTATATAGCAATTAGGAATGAAATTCAGACAGATTCTTGCATAAAAACGAGGAAAAACTCTCGAGTAGACATAATCCCAAATCTATTCCCAGAAACACACATTAGCCGAACAATGACATCAACGTTCATAGAACCTTTAGAAACATGGGACAGGAGCTATCACTGAGCTATCTACAACTTATGTGAAACCCATTCGTAAAAATGTAGCTCTTGTGAGGACCTCTTATTTGAAAAAAAAATCAAAACTAATGATAAGATGTAAAGATATGGAGCCTCTCTCCTGAACTGAAACTACGTGGAAACAAATTAGAGAATTAGAGAGTAAATGTAAATTGAATTGCGATCGAATCCAGTTTGGATGGACTAACAATATATGGAAAACCTCATGAACTAATTGTTCATTATTAAAAGATATAACAGTGACCCAATGGATAAATGTTACTTATACTGATAAATCGAATGTGAATCTTGGGTTAAAACTGATCTTTACACTGAAACTACAAGCTGATCAATTCACTTCGGTTAATCCAGTAACAAGAATCATTGGTATTCAGGTATTCAGGTTACAGACTTGGACTGTAACTGTTACAGGATTACAGAAATTACTGTTGGAGTAAATACTAATTACTGGAAAGTACTGTTGGAGAGAGTACTTTCCTGTAATTAGTTCTCACACTTGCAATTATTGGTAAACTCTGACTTGAATATCAACAGGATATCTCCACAAATCACTGGATTTGAATTTAAGATTAAATATAATAAAGGATTATGTCGGTTAGACTGCGAGGTCACGTAGACAAAACTATGTCAAACATTACTGATTTTTGTTTGATGTTGGTTAACTAGCCTGCAAGCAAGTCTGTGTATTTACACACAAATAAATACATATAAATATTACTTGCACATATACAAGGTTTCAGCTCATCTAATGACGGACGTTGTGTCAATTTACAAGTCTTAATGAGGATTTCCACGAGATCAATTTCACTTCTTAACACTTACAATATAAGGCCTAGTTCGATCTACAGGACTGTCAGTGCCAATATTTTATGATAACTGTAAGACTTCAGATGGAGAGCTCAGTAGGAACTATCCCCGTTCACCCAGTCGGCAGTTTGTCTTACCTAATTTCTTTTTTTTTCTACGAATACTCGTTCACAACACTCTGACATATTAATAATCAATTTAATGCGCAGAGAAACCACATTAATGTGATGTATCAGTGAGAAAATCATTAGAAGCCGTGACGAGGTCTCGAACCTATGCTCTAGGTCCTCCAAAGCAAAAGCCTTAGACGACCAGGCCACGACGTGGTCAATCCTTATATGAGTCAGAAAGATGTCATAAAGAACTTCTTCTGTTAAAACTTTGAATAAATATGATATGATCAATGATAAAATTCTTTGTACGTAATACAATTCAACATTTTAAATGCAACTGTGATAAGTAAAGCGTAGGAATATATATACATTGCATTAATCAAAGAACCCTCGATGGTGGGCCCAGGAGTCTTGCTCGACCCTGTAGACACATTTACACATTCACACACACACACACACACACACACACACACACACACACACACACACACACACACACACACACACACACACACACACACACACACACACACACACACACACACAAGGAAGATAAGGAATCTTTCAGAACATTATATACCACATATGTCAGACCAATCTTGGAGTATGCGGCTCCAGCATGGAGTCCATATCTAATCAAGTATAGGATTAAACTGGAAAAGGTTCAAAGGTTTGCCACCAGACTAGTACCCGAACCGAGGGGTATGAGCTACGAAGAGAGACTACGGGAATTAAACCTCACGTCACTGAGAGACAGAAGAGTTAGAGGGAACATGAACACCACATACAAGATTCTCAGAGGTATTGATAATGTACATAAGTACAGACTATTTAACACAAGGGGCACACGCACTAGGGGACACAGTGGGAAATTGAGTGCCCAAATGAGCCATAGAGACGTTAGAAAGAATTTTTTCAGTGTCAGAGTAGTAGACAAATGGAATGCATTAGGAAGTGGTGTGGTGGAGGCTGACTCCATACACAGCTTTAAGTGTAGATATGATAGAGTCCAGTAGGCTCAGGAATCTGTACACCAGTTGATTGACAGTTGAGAGGCGGAACCAAAGAGCCAAAGCTCATCCCCCGCAAGCACAACTGGGTGAGTACAGGTGGAAATAGGAAATATTTACAGTGAGAATCACTAGAACAAGGGGGCAAGGATGGAAGCTTGAGACTCAGATGTGTCATAGAGACGTTAGAAAGTTTTCTTTTAGCGTAAGGGTAGGAAGTAAATGGAATGACGTAAAGGAGCAGGTTGTAGAGGCTAATTAATTCTATTAATAACTTTAAAAGCAGATATGATAGGGAAATAGGCCAGTAGTCTTTGAATTATACAACTAAAGGCCAGAAAACGGGGTCCAAGAGCTGGAGCTCGATCCTGCAGATACAAAAAGGTGGGTACAAAAATGTGAGCCCACACACGTGTGTGTGTATTCACACATGCACAAATTGGGGGGCCTAGTGGCTGAGCGGACAGAGCTCGGTATACGTAATCTCAGAGTAAGGGAATCAATTCCTGGCGAATGCGAAAACACATGGGCAGAGTTTCTTTCACCGCTGATTCTCCTGTTCACCTAGCAGTAAATAGGAACCTGAGAGATAGACAGCTGCTATGGGCTGCTTCCTGGGGGGGGGGTGTGTCTGAAAAAAGTTGATTGTTTGACAGTTGAGAGTCGGGACGAAAGAGCCAGAGCTCAACCCCCATAAGCACAACTAGGTAAATACACACACGAGTACTACTTACCAGGAACAAGAGAAACCTAATATTAACGAGGAAGTTCGCAAGTTGGCGAATCCTAATTGGTTGCTTGCGAAATTGGGGGCTAGAAATTTCTTCCTGACAATTGTTCTTGAGCATCGCGAGGAATGGGACCAACTAATTTGCTGGACCCTCTTTTTCCGTCTTAATCATTGTTCTCTCCCCTATTTTTGTCATTCTTTGTGGATAACGAGCAGCTGATGCAAGAGGTAGACTTGACTGTAATTATGGACGTTGTAATGAGTGCTCTACAGGGTCCTTTTTCAAGTCTGTGAGAATACGCTTCAGAATTGCCCGAACAGAAGTAGTCTGAATGGTACTGGGAGGACAACGAGAGAGAGAGAGAGAGAGAGAATGGGGGGAGGAGAGGGAGAGGGATACACACACACACAACTATATATATATATATATATATATATATATATATTCAGTTGCATATTTAGTTCAGTTGCATATTGTCCTGGGGACCATTCAGGCTTGTTCGCATATATATATATATATATATATATATATATATATATATATATATATATATATATATATATATATATATATATATATATATAAATATATATATATATATATATATATATATATATATATATATATATATATATATATATATATATATATATTAGTATATTTTGGTAGCAGTCTTTCCTGTAGACATATATTATTAAATATGACCGAAAAAGTAAGATTAATAATTCTAACACGAATTTTCTCAATCTTTCGTACATTTCGTTTCACTGTTGGAGGTAAATCAAAAATCAATTCTCCAAAATTCATTTTTATTTCTAGTCTGACGCGACACGAGCGCGTTTCGTAAAACTTATTCCATTTTCAAAGACTTTAGTTCACAAATACACAACTGAATAGAACTTACGCATCTCCGATTTTATATCTACATTTGAGTGAGGTGGAAGGGGTGATGTGGCATTAACACAAGACAGAACAAGATGTGGTATTAATAGGGTATTAATTTCATCAACACAAGACAGAACAAGAGGTGGTATTAATAGGGAATTAATTTCATCAACACAAGACAGAACACGAAACAATGGATATTGAATAGAAGTGTTTGTAGAAAGCCTATTGGTCCATATTTCTTGATGCTTCTATATTGGAGCGGAGTCTTGAGGTGGGTAGAATATAGTTGTGCAATAATTGGCTGTTGATTGCTGGTGTTGACTTCTTGATGTGTAGTGCCTCGCAAACGTCAAGCCGCCTGCTATCGCTGTATCTATCGATGATTTCTGTGTTGTTTACTAGGATTTCTCTGGCGATGGTTTGGTTGTGGGAAGAGATTATATGTTCCTTAATGGAGCCTTGTTGCTTATGCATCGTTAAACGCCTAGAAAGAGATGTTGTTGTCTTGCCTATATACTGGGTTTTTTGGAGCTTACAGTCCCCAAGAGGGCATTTGAAGGCATAGACGACGTTAGTCTCTTTTAAAGCGTTCTGTTTTGTGTCTGGAGAGTTTCTCATGAGTAGGCTGGCCGTTTTTCTGGTTTTATAGTAAATCGTCAGTTGTATCCTCTGATTTTTGTCTGTAGGGATAACGTTTCTATTAACAATATCTTTCAGGACCCTTTCCTCCGTTTTATGAGCTGTGGAAAAGAAGTTCCTGTAAAATAGTCTAATAGGGGGTATAGGTGTTGTGTTAGTTGTCTCTTCAGAGGTTGCATGGCTTTTCACTTTCCTTCTTAAGTGAAGAAGGAAATATACCAGAAAATATTCTGAGGAAACTACTCCAAGCTTGTACTAAAGAGGCACCCTTCTGGAGCCCGGATGGGCACATGTATAAGCAAGTAGATGGGGTCGCCATGGGTTCTCCCCTAGGTGTCCTGTTTGCAAACTTCTACATGGGTACCATCGAGCAAAAAGTCTTAGTCGACATGAACTTGAAACCGGCCATATACTGCAGGTATGTTGACGACATTTTTACACAGGTACCTGATGTCAGACATCTGCAGGAGCTGAAGGAGGCATTTGAGCAGAGTTCCGTGCTGCGTTTCACTTACGAGATGGAAAAGGATGGGAAGCTGCCCTTTCTAGATGTAACAGTCATGGAAAAGGGCGGAGGTTTCCACACTGCAGTCTACACTAAGGAAACAAACATAGGAATGTGCCTAAATGCCAACAGCGACTGCCCAGACAGGTACAAGAGGAGTGTTGTTAACGCATATGTCGACCGTGCTCTCAGCCACAGCTCAGAATGGAAGCAAGTCGACGAAGAACTCTGTAGGGTAAGGCAGGTCCTAGTCAATAACGGCTTCTCCAATGGTTTCGTCGAAGACATCATAAGAAGGAAAGTGAAAAGCCATGCAACCTCTGAAGAGACAACTAACACAACACCTATACCCCCTATTAGACTATTTTACAGGAACTTCTTTTCCACAGCTCATAAAACGGAGGAAAGGGTCCTGAAAGATATTGTTAATAGAAACGTTATCCCTACAGACAAAAATCAGAGGATACAACTGACGATTTACTATAAAACCAGAAAAACGGCCAGCCTACTCATGAGAAACTCTCCA
Organism: Procambarus clarkii; assembly: GCF_040958095.1. Taxonomy (NCBI): domain Eukaryota; kingdom Metazoa; phylum Arthropoda; class Malacostraca; order Decapoda; family Cambaridae; genus Procambarus; species Procambarus clarkii. Next base: position 31,025,724 of record NC_091159.1, on the reverse strand, counting down.
GACACAAAACAGAACGCTTTAAAAGAGACTAACGTCGTCTATGCCTTCAAATGCCCTCTTGGGGACTGTAAGCTCCAAAAAACCCAGTATATAGGCAAGACAACAACATCTCTTTCTAGGCGTTTAACGATGCATAAGCAACAAGGCTCCATTAAGGAACATATAATCTCTTCTCACAACCAAACCATCGCCAGAGAAATCCTAGTAAACAACACAGAAATCATCGATAGATACAGCGATAGCAGGCGGCTTGACGTTTGCGAGGCACTACACATCAAGAAGTCAACACCAGCAATCAACAGCCAATTATTGCACAACTATATTCTACCCACCTCAAGACTCCGCTCCAATATAGAAGCATCAAGAAATATGGACCAATAGGCTTTCTACAAACACTTCTATTCAATATCCATTGTTTCGTGTTCTGTCTTGTGTTGATGAAATTAATTCCCTATTAATACTCTTGTTCTGTCTTGTGTTGATGAAATTAATATCCTATTAATACCACATCTTGTTCTGTCTTGTGTTAATGCCACATCACCCCTTCCACCTCACTCAAATGTAGATATAAAATCGGAGATGCTTAAGTTCTATTCAGTTGTGTATTTGTGAACTAAAGTCTTTGAAAATGTAATAAGTTTTACGAAACGCGCTCGTGTCGCGTCAGACTAGAAATAAAAATGAATTTTGGAGAATTGATTTTTGATTTACCTCCAACAGTGAAACGAAATGTACGAAAGATTGAGAAAATTCGTGTTAGAATTATTAATCTTACTTTTTCGGTCATATTTAATAATATATGTCTACAGGAAAGACTGCTACCAAAATATACTAATATATATATATATATATATATATATATATATATATATATATATATATATATATATATATATATATATATATATATATATATATATATACCATGTTGTTATCAACATGAATTTTACATGTTGTACATGTTATTATATACCCCCTCCCCCATCTCCCCTTTCCTTAAGTGTGGTTATGTCCAGTTCTCTCTCTCCCTTTCTCTCTCTCTCTTTCTCTCTCTCTCTCTCTCTCTCTCTCTCTCTCTCTCTCTCTCTCTCTCTCTCTCTCTCTCTCTCTCTCTCTCTCTCTCTCTCTCTCTCTCTCTCTCTCTCTCTCTCTCTCTCTCTCTCTCTCTTATCACCAAGGTCACAAGCAGCACCAGAGTCACCAAATGGATCCCCCTCCTTGCCATCAACTGTCTCCTTCAGACGTTCAGATACGAGACTAAAGGCTTCAGTTCACGGCCGACTGATCCCCTTGGCTGGTGGCCGACGACCCTACCGGAAACAGGAGGATATTCTCCGCTCTGGTGGAGGCTGTGTCTCCTTCACTCACTCGCCCGCTGTCGACGGAGGTCCCAAATGTCAGGCATGATTATTAGAGAAGAGGTTTGCGAGGAAGGAAGAAAAAGAAAGGATTGCGAGAGAGGGAGGGGGAGAGGGAAGGAAAAGAAAGAAGTGGGAGAGAGGGAGAGGGAGAGGGAGAGGGGGAGAGACGTATAAGAAAGAAGTGGGAGAGAGGAAGGGAGGGGGAAGGGAAGAAATGAATGGAAACATTTTCTTTTTAATTTGGACACGAGTGGTGATGATAATTTTTTATAATAATACTAGTAATAATTATGCATAATGCCAACACAACCACGTGATGTATGTATGAATTAATACTGAAACTTTTCTATGGGATAGAACCTGGTTGCTACAATTTTCTCAGGCACTTAGTATGACTTGGGATGAGGGTTCAATCCCACTCTACAACCCCCTGTAATTTATCATAATTATTATCCTGATTATAGTAAGGATAATAGAAATATAACTAACAATAAGATAATAATAATGACAATAACTATAATAATATATATTATATTAATAATTATAAAAGTAATATGAAGCTTGGGGATAGTTTATAGGAAAAGTTAATGGGGAAAATAATAATGATATGATGAATAATGATAGCATTTGCATTACGTTTGATAATAATAATAATAATAATAATAATAATAATAATAATAATAATAATAATAATAATAATAAACAGTGATAATACTAATTATTTGTATTACTATAATGTTAATAGTAATTAAAAATAATCATATTTTTTACCAATGACAATCAATAATGATTCAAACTTAAGTAAAGGTTTTATTTATCATAATAAGTAAGGCAAAATTATAACAACGCAGCATGAAATGATGGTAATTCTAACATTTAAATAATAATATGCTAATGGTAAATCGGAATTCAAAGAAGTTCATTTTGAAATTTAACTTGAGTGGACCTTGGAGACGCACTGAAAGAAGCACACAATCATCGTAAGATTTCATACGGCATTCTTGTCTTCGTCGGAAAGAATCACTAAACAGCTGAACTTCTGGAGGACTTTTTGATTTTTCGTTCCATAGTCTTTGTTCCGTCTGCTCAATTATCCTGGTCGATAGTTTCTGCACTTCTCGCACAGATATGTTGCTGTTGTTATATTTAGTATCGTATTTCAGCAACAAATCTCTGTTTGAAATGAAACTGTGAACTGTGCTGTATGTCTGTCATTCATCTGACAGTTTCAGCAGGTCTGTCATTCAACTGATCATTTCTGCAGGCCTGTCATTTAATTCACAATTTCTTCAGAACTGCCATTCAGCCGACAATTTCTACAGAGTTGTCATTTAATTCAGAATTGTATAAAAACTGTCATTCAACCGACAATTTCTACAGAGTTGTCATTTAATTCAGAATTTATTAAAAACTGTCATTCAACCGACAATTTCTGCAGAGTTGTCATTCAACTGATCATGTCAGTAGGCCTATCATTCATCCAACAATTTCTGCAGGCCTAGTCTAACAAGTCCGAACATTTTGGTGTTTACGAACACACAGGGCCATGAGACAAAGCTGCGGTGTTTCTTAGGTAAGAAACACCTAAGAATTGTTTATGTTATAACGCCACAAATGGCAGAATATCAGCAGGGAACCCAACCATCTCACCGGCGCAAACAGTTCTCCTCATGTATACGAACACGGGAATGTTTTAACCAAGCCGATAAGGGAAAGAAAAATTCGAGCCTCCGCTAATTTTGTCAGCTATCTTAACTTTTACGAAAGGTCTGAAGTGAACTGGATCGATGTAAGGGGAAAACAATCACGTTTATGCGTATTGTGTGAATTATCCCGGGTGGGCAGCATGATTATTCGTGTCTTCCCGCGTGATATGTCATTTATTGTATATTTATCACCAAAGGGAATTGTCCTTTAATTTGAGACGAAAGTTTGAATTTTTCTTAAAAACTAAAGTTTTACTTCTTTCATGTTTGATGAAAATGAGTCATATCTTTGCATTTCTGTTTTTCATACGAAATTTGTTTCTGGTGTGTGTGTGTGTGTGTGTGTGTGTGTGTGTGTGTGTGTGTGTGTGTGTGTGTGTGTGTGTGTGTGTGTGTGTGTGTGTGGGTTTACTGTTATCCTGATTAACATGTATAGCACTTTGCAAAGTACTATACATGTTGAGGGTTTCTTGTACGGATATCCGGAGCTGGAGTTCCTCGGGAAGTTCGTTGTTGTCTTCAACCACATTCTGACAGTTCCTGCGACGGCGCTGGAACCAATCGTATTGGCATGTGCCTTTCAATTGGTGACTTTCGGCGCCGTGGAGAGGGGG
>NC_091159.1:31012043-31017043 GCF_040958095.1 Procambarus clarkii | reverse complement strand
TGATGTGTAGTGCCTCGCAGACGTCAAGGACGCCTGCTATCGCTGTATCTATCGATGATTTCTGTGTTGTTTGCTAAGATTTCTCTGGTGATGGTTTGTTTGTGGGAAGAGAATCAGAATTCTGCCTTGCAGCCCTCAATATTCAATAATATTACCAGATGACTACATTATTTGAAGGTCTTTCGCAGACGAAAGCTGGCATAATCCCACACATCCTCATTGAACCTTGTTAACATTTCATTCAGAAAACTTTATTTAAGTTACACGAGAGTCTCCATTATATAGCGATGGCCTTGCAACTTCTGCAGACAAAAATCGCGAATATGTTTAAAAAATTCTGATATTTAGTATTTGTTCTAGAGACAAGGAAAGTGTACTTCAGTGCATGAATAAGATAACTAGATCTTACCATGCACGAGAAACGACAGGCCAGATTGGGGAGTATGTAGTTATTGAAAATGAACAAATAATAGGAATAAGTGTTCAGAATTAGAAGCAATAGAGGTATGAATCTTAAACACTGAGTCACACTTATCCACACATGTATTCTCTAGCGATCCTTCAATGTATCCCTAATCGAAGGATTCATCCTGTGGTAGAGTGCCACATCCTGACTCTCAGGCCACAGTACACCACTGTATCTGGCAGCTGGTATCCTCTACACCTGAACAAATTATATTATTAGAATATTCATATATATTTTGTATGGCACTTGAGTTAGCCGTCTCATCGTTGTGACCGTTGCCAGCCATTATCCCAGCAAGGTTCTACTTGATAGCTATGTCGCTTGCTACAGAGGCCCAGGGGAGGGGCGGAACGTAGTAACGTCCAATAATAACGTCCAATAGTATTGGACGTGATGGTGGTTTTGATGGTGGTGAGTAAAGGGCTGCACGATGTCCGCTATAGTGGGTAGTAATGACGGAATAAATGGTTGTGCTGGTGATGATGGTAGTGGTAAAGGCGTCGAATAGATCCACAAAGATAGTACTTACATTGATCTTGTTTAGTGAAGCCACCATCTGTACGACAGGAGGATATAACAAGAAAACATTACCCAACAATTATGAATGGGTTGAGCTAAATACCTCTACAGGCCTGGCCTCAGGTCAGGCTCGGGGAGTAGAACGCTTGAGACGCTCTGCAGGTAAGATCCAGGTAAGGTGACTAGGTAAATTACACGTTCCTATCCAAGTGCCCTCTCAGACAAGCAATAACTAATTTCGTTCAGTATTAGCAGCAAAACGTGTTCTTATCTCCCCCTCTATACCCGATCAACAACTCACTATGTCAACAGTAAATTTACCTGAAAAACGAGGCAAGGGAATGGCACCCTATTTTGTCTCTCACGTAAAAAAAGCCAACTATTACTAGCAAAATATGCCAATATATTAGTTCAAAATTAAATATTTCTTTGTCTTATAATATTGTCTGGTCTTTTCTGATGCTATACTTTGTGATATTGAGCAGAAGACAACAGGTGTACACCTGTTCAGTAAACTCATAAGCTATACAATGTATAAGTATGTTGCGAATGAATCTCTTGAAATCTGAATTTCTTCTGATGTATTGTCTCAAGGATCCTATACAGTGCAGATATGATATAAATCAGGTCATTGGGGACTTAAGGGTAAACCATTCTGAAGTTTTTTTTCCAAAATTTCATAGTTACAATGGATCTTCAATGCTTCGAACGCTAACCAGAAATGCTTTGTCTTACTTTTTGATGCAATCAGAAACAACCATTCGGGAGGTCTACACTAGGAGACGCCATCGGTGAGATCTGCCATGGGAACAAATACTCTCTGGTATTCTATGTAAACAGTAAATTGGCCTCAAAAGGCTGTCTGCTATTAATTTTCGTAGAGCTGTCGTAATTTCATCAGGGAAAATGTACGATGCTCAGGCAATTTAGCTCAGCACATCTGGTCTTGATTTGCTAATTTATTTTCCGCACAATTAGGGTGTGCTGTGTTCAAGCTCGTCCCACGAGGATAATCGTTAGTGGGCGGCAACCTCGCGTCGATTCAGTAGACGAATTTTCCAAGTTGGTTTTCTTTCGAATTTCACGTCTGAATTCTTTATAGACGCCTGTGTGGAATGCTTTAGTAAAACATATTATATTGCTGCATCTCTCAGTAGGTTTTGTATTATTGATTACTATATACGATCCGCTGAAATATGCCTCTTAAATAGCTACTTAAATTAAGACCAGGTTCCTCATTTCCAAAGGCGAGGAGCGTATTCTAATGGCGAGTTCAGAGATGGAGCGATTTACCTGAAGAAAGATGTAACTCCAGAATTTAAGTATTTAACTAAATATTGTTTTGAAGAGCTTAAGTTGCGATTCTCACAATCGACTTAAGAATGGTCCAGGACGGACCGAAACGTCGTCGTCCCTTCACCTTCTAGTGTGTGGTCTGGTCAACATACTTTAGCCACGTTATTGTGACTCATCGCCTGCTTAAGTTGCGAAACATAATTGGCTCCTATATTATATAATATATTCAAAGATGATGATAATTTTCATATATGGGAGAAATTCAAGTAAGATAAGAACACAAACTTAATCCTAATAAACTAAAATAATCTTATAGGAATTATAATATAACTTTAAACTGTATTAAAGCTGACCTCAGTTTTTTCCTCCTAGCAATTCTTATTACAAATACATAATAGGCGGAGAATGAAAAGCAAAATATATTCCGATATATTAGTTTTATACGTGGCAATTTATGCTCGGACGGGAACGATGTTGATACTGTATCCTCTTCAATTAAGAAGATGACAGTCGGCAAAAGGAGAGTATGTGAGAGTGTCCACCTTCTCGATGGTGATGGGTATTGCCAGCGTCGAGGAGGTAAGACTCATCACCAAATTGAGATCCACCATACTGCTATGAAGTACATTTTAATCTTGAAACAGCAAAGATGATTTAAAACTGCTAATTTTGCACTAAAAATCAACTGCACTCTTCTCCCTATTCTTCTTTGGTTTACATTCATGGTAAGAGCCATTTTGAAATGCATTGCACTTGGATAATTGTATTGGAAAAGTGTGTTTTGAAAACAAATGTTCTCCCGAGCGAGGAGATACAGCATGCATAAGTTGCTCTGCCCTCAAGATGAACACCCCGGGATGTTAGTGCTGTGGCGTTCATGTACCGTGTTCGTGAGCTTACCTCTAAATTGTTCTCATTCTGACTTCTCTCTCTCTCTCTCTCTCTCTCTCTCTCTCTCTCTCTCTCTCTCTCTCTCTCTCTCTCTCTCTCTCTCTCTCTCTCTCTCTCTCTCTCTCTCTCTCTCTCTCTCTCTCTCTCTCTCTCTCTCTCTCTCTCTCTCTCTCTCTCTCTCTCTCTCTCTATCTATCTTCCCCTCTTTTCCTAAGGGAACATCTAGGAGAGAGAAAAATAGGACGTACTGAACAGGTCAGTAAACAAAATAACCTTCTTGTCTTAACAAGGAGGAGGTCGGCCTCTATTATGCCTCCTTCCCCTCACCACTCCATCTTGTTCTCGGATAAACGGGACGTTTGATATAGTGGAAATCGGGTAAGACCAGGTAATTGGGCGTTTCCAATACAGGGAAGGAAGATATTGAGGTGATTACTTACGGGAGCCTCGCCGTGTCATGGGGTGCGAGGCTACAGCAGCTTAACAAGAGTTCATCGTAAATTGATAAATTTTGCCAAAAATTTGGGGGAATTTGTTTTTTGTTTTTAGCTAAATTTTGAGAGAACTTTAGCGAATATTGCAACTTTAATATATCTGAATGTATGTCATGGTTATTTTTTACTATTTTTTGTTTAATTATTTTTATTGTGATAGCCAGGATTTGTGGAATAAGAAACATATTTAGGTCAGGTGAGATTGCAACGTTATAGTTGTCGTTCAGAATATATAAATTGCATAACATATGCTTTAAATTAATTTTACTAAATTTATCGGCGTGCCCAGAATTAAGCACCCAACTGGGACCACTGTGGTGTGAAGCCGACTGTCGGCTCCTCTTCATTTCTCATCTTACATTCAGTTGGCTGATCTACGCTCCCCCCCCCTCACCAATAATTACCGTCAAAATTATCTAGCTAGCTATTACCGTAACTGTTAGGAGAATTACAGCCAAAGGAATGAGGGGAAATGGGCTAGAATCCTTAACAAAGAACACTGAACATTAAGCGGAGCATGTTCAAAATACACATTAATGACTACTCAACGGGACAATCAATAATCCTATTGTCGGAGTCAGGAAGCCTGAAGTTAGGAGTTTCTCGAGGTGCTTCCAATAGGTCGAAATACTGACAATGCAACCTTCAACAGTTGTTTCATTCCCAGGTACCTATTTACTGTTTGATGAACAGGTGAATTAGGTGAGCAGACACAAGCCTAATCTTTTCTATTCCACCTTGGAATCTAACCAGAGATCCCCGATTGTCAGTCGATAACGTAAATCACTGGACGACACATGAACGTTTCTGTAACAAAGTCACTTTCGTGACTGGGTTTCGTTCAACCTGGAGATGTGGGACATGCCTCAGTAAAACAAAAATATTGTTAACGTCGATTAATAAGCAAACTAGAAATGGTGACGCCGTTCTTATCGTCAATAAAGGACAGACGACAGTTCAGTTCCATGAATTTGCTTTAATGCTAAACTGTATTAAGGAATATAATTAAATTTGCTGGTTAGTCCATATGTGAGTACCAGAGACCTAATTACTTACCAGATGATGATAGGCCTTGAGTTCAATGCGAGAACAAACTGATATAATGTCATTCTGAGTTGTATATAAGAGGTGATGACCTGGACTTGTTAGAGTAATCCTGTCTATGTAACTGAGGCCATTAGGCCATTGCCAAAGCTAGGTAGTAGATGGGCAACATCAACTACCGAACTAACAAAGGACATCATCACTTGGGCATCGATGTAGATATGGTACCTCTGGGAACTGCCTAAGCTAGAGCCTTAGACGATCATTGGGCACTGAAAATGTTACGAATT
>NC_091159.1:30987043-31007043 GCF_040958095.1 Procambarus clarkii | reverse complement strand
CCAGTTCATATGTGTGTATGTGTGTGTGTGTGTGTGTGTGTGTGTGTGTGTGTGTGTGTGTGTGTGTGTGTGTGTGTGTGTGTGTGTGTGTGTGTGTGTGTGTGTGTGTGTGTGTGTACTCACCTATTTGTACTCAGCTATTTGTGCTTGCGGGGTTTGAGCTTTGGCTCTTTGGTCCCGCCTCTCAACTGTCAATCAACTGGTGTACAGATTCCTGAGCCTACTGGGCTCTGTCATATCTACATTTAAAACTGTGTATGGAGTCAGCCTCCACCACATCACTGCCAAATGCATTCCATCCGTTAACTACTCTGACACTGAAAAAGTTCTTTCTAACGTCTCTGTGGCTCATGTGGGTACTCAGTTTCCACCTGTGTGTCCCCTGTGTGTGTGTGTGTGTGTGTGTGTGTGTGTGTGTGTGTGTGTGTGTGTGTGTGTGTGTGTGTGTGTGTGTGTGTGTGTGTGTGTGCGTGCGTGTGTGTGTGTGTGTGTTTACTAGTTGTGTTTACTAGTTGTGTTTTTGCGGGGGTTGAGCTTTGCTCTTTCGGCCCGCCTCTCAACTGTCAATCAACTGTTTACTAACTACTTTTATTTTTTTTCCACACCACACACACACACCCCAGGAAGCAGCCCGTGACAGCTGACTAACTCCCAGGTACCTATTTACTGCTAAGTAACAGGGGGACTTAGGGTGAAAGAAACTTTGCCCATTTGTTTCTGCCTCGTACGGAAATCGAACCCGCGCCACAGAATTACGAGTCCTGCGCGCTATCCATTCTGTGCCTGCAGAATCAAGTTATTAACTCTTGGCCTTCGCTTCTCTAACAATATATTTTTCCTCTATTACGTCTAATACATATATTTGTCTTACGCACACACACACACACACACACACACACACACACACACACACACACACACACACACACACACACACACACACACACACACACACACACATATCCCCAGGAAGCAGCCCGTAGAAGTTTTATAACTCCCAGATACATATTTATTGCTAGGTGACCAGGGGCTTCCAGGGTGAAAACTCTGCTCATTTGTTTATGCCTCTGCCGAGGATCAAACCCGGGCCCCATGGACTACGACTCCAGAGCTCTGTCCACTCAGCCGTGAGTCTCCAATTTGTCCTCGTGTGTGCAAACATGAGGTCAGGAGGGAGCCAACTGGATACCTATGGCATGTGTGTATGTTTAAAACAGGAACTTTCTTTCACAAATAAGTCATTTTTGGACCAATTGTTTACTTTTAATGACGTGCTTATTAGATTCATTATGAAGTTACGGTTATGTAAAATCTTAAAAGAAAGAAATAATGGACTGAATCACGCAGTCATAAAATGGTTTGCAAACACGAGGACAATTTTGTTGGCTGAGCGCTGTCTCTCTCTCTGGGTGTCAGTCATAATATATCCGGTAACTTGTGCGTTTTTCCTCTTGTGTCCTGTGTGTTTGATTGAGATTTTGTTTGTGTGTGTGTGTGTGTGTGTGTGTGTGTGTGTGTGTGTGTGTGTGTGTGTGTGTGTGTGTGTGTGTGTGTGTGTGTGTGTGTGTGTGTACTCACCTAGTTGTGCTTGCGGGGGTTGAGCTCTGGCTCTTTGGTCCCGCCTCTCAACCGTCAATCAACAGACGTGTGTGTGTGTATGTGTGTGTGTGTGTGTGTGTGTGTGTGTGTGTGTGTGTGTGTGTGTGTGTGTGTGTGTGTGTGTGTGTGTGTGTGTGTGTGTGAGTGTGTGTGTGTGTGTGTGTGTGTGTGTGTGTGTGTGTGTGTGAGTGTGTGTGTGTGTGTGTGTGTGTGTGTGTGTGTGTGTGTGTGTGTGTGTGTGTGTGTGTTTTTGGTGGAAGATTAAGGGAAGAATTTTAATCAATATTTTCCTTCTGATCCAGCTAGTGTACCCAGCGCGTAACACGTCGTGTATTCATTTATTTCCTTGAATTTAAATGACAAGTGCCGGAATGACGACAAGGAGGAAGAGTGATAAGAAAATCATTAGCCATACACAGGAGACAGAACAGAGAGCGTAATCATAAGAAAATTGTTCGTGTCAAAGACATTAATGCCTCACAAATAGAAAAGAACATTGACTCAGCAACGCGTAAGTAATAGAGTGAAGGAGCGTGTGAGGTTGAAGGAGCAGCAACGCAACACTAAGATCAGTGAGCTCAGGGAACACGATACGTGAAATTGAAAATGATGGAAGACAACCTGGAGGAAAGTAATTAAAAAGAGATTGCGTAATATGAGAGTAAACCGGATATTTCTGACTGAAGTGAAGGAACAAGTGATCGAGATAATTCATGCAGAAATGAGTGAAGAGGCAAATAGGAAATAGACTGAAAGGTTTGTGATCCTTAGAAAATATCTATATTATCGACAGAAAATGGAGCAAATATATAATTACTCTTCCACTTTATTCATAAGAAAGAATAAAGATGAATAATACAGAAAAGAAAGCAGCCAAATCAATGTATGACAGAAGAGTAATATAGGAATTAAATAAAAACAGAACAATAAAATTGCCAGGGATGTCGAAGAACGATTTAAAACTTTAGCGGATCCTAGCAAGTTACTCAGGAACGGAATAATAAAAACAAATATTATAGACCTTTCCTTGGCCTAATATATGCAATCCGAGACATATTACCTTATGACATACGTACCATATTACCATATTGAATGCATAGAATTGTACCATATTACATACGTACAATTCTATGCCTAACATTTTTGGTTTAAATCAGTGGGCACTAGAATTAGAACATAAAATAATTACAATAGCGAAAACAAAACTAACAATATATAATATAGAACATGCCCTTCAAAGTAGCGGCCATCCAAGCGACAATGGGCCGCTCTGAGCAAAGGCCTGTTACACCAAGGTCTCAAAAGTCAAGCCTGGTTTCGGGCCGGGCTTGGGGACTAAAAGAACTCCTAGATCTTCAACTAGATACAATCCCGGTACAAATAAGATTCCTGATTATTGGGAATGAGAGAAAGGTCAGAGGTAAGCAAGAGTGTCTATATTCCAAGAGTTACATGGGGAAAGTGACAGATAAATAATTCATTAGACGATATAAAAGGAATGTCAAATAGTAGAGAAGAAAAAGATGGTGGCCTTGAATCTAGTAACAGCTCTCCATCGCCACCTTAAATACCAGAATACGTTGGAAAATGATGAAAAATTAGTTTAAAACTGCTTAAACGTAAAAGAAAATAGGAGACGCAGCAGAAGAGGAAATAATAGTTATTTTCCTGCTGGTGGGTAATTTCAACCACAGGACAAATTATATTGGGCAATCCGCCTAGGGTGTTAGCGTTTGTATACATATTTGAGGTATGGTCACGATAAATGAAATATATATATATTTTAAGCAATCCTTTACAGCCGCAATGTTTACCTAACACAGATGATTGTGTGACGTTAGTTCTGGGGATCTACAGGAAAGATGTAAACATTCTCTGTCTCCCCTTCTTTCTCTCTCTCTCTCTCTCTCTCTCTCTCTCTCTCTCTCTCTCTCTCTCTCTCTCTCTCTCTCTCTCTCTCTCTCTCTCTCTCTCTCTCTCTCTCTGTCTCTCTCTCTCTCTCTCTCTCTCTCTCTCTCTCTCTCTCTCTCTCTCTCTGTCTCTCTCTCTCTCTCTCTCTCTCTCTCTCTCTCTCTCTCTCTCTCTCTGTCTCTCTCTCTGTCTCTCTCTCTCTCTCTCTCTCTCTCTCTCTCTCTCTCTCTCTCTCTCTCTCTCTCTCTCTCTCTCTCTCTCTCTCTCTCTCTCTCTCTCTCTCTCTCTCTCTCTGTCTCTCTCTCTCTCTGTCTCTCTCTCTCTGTCTCTCTGTCTCTCTCTCTCTCTGTCTCTCTCTCTCTCTCTCTCTCTCTCTCTCTCTCTCTCTCTCTCTCTCTCTCTCTCTCTCTCTCTCTCTCTCTCTCTCTCTCTCTCTCTCTCTCTCTCTCTCTCTCTCTCTCTCTCTCTCTGTCTCTCTCTCTCTGTCTCTCTCTCTCTCTCTCTCTCTCTCTCTCTCTCTCTCTCTCTCTCTCTCTCTCTCTCTCTCTCTCTCTCTCTCTCTCTCTCTCTCTCTCTCTCTCTCTCTCTCTCTCTCTCTCTTTCTCGTTGACTCGCAACTGTTATCGCATGACCGTCTCGCTATCAGCTAAATCCTCATTAAAATCCAAATGAGGTTTTATCGTACTTAAAAATGTAGGAGACCAGGCAAGTCTGTAATTAGCGGACAAACATATTGAAGCGTGTTATTCGCCTTTTACTCCATTTGATGTGTTTATCAGCTGTTTCTAACTACCATCCCTCTTTCACGTTTTTCCTCTATCTACTATCCCTCGATTTTTTTCACTGTCTATCGATTCTCTCTCTTCCTTTGTCACTCTGTCTGTTTCGAATACCAAATAGTTATTTTACTGTAATTGAGTTTCCATATTGCGTTTGAATGTTTTGTTTACAGCGAAATATTTAAATAAATAGAATTTATATAAAAAAATTGGATGTAGTTATTAATAACGTTTTCTATTATGAAAGAGATTCGTTGTGATTCCAAGAGGAGTCATTATTTTTTTTTGTTCTGCTCAGACCACCATCAATCCAAAACAAATGAGAGAAGACTCGCAGGTTTGAATCTTGTTGGGTCATAGAGTTTACATGATTTATACGACCTCTCAATCTTCACCCTTCCTGTAAACACACACACACACACACACACACACACACACACACACACACACACACACACACACACACACACACACACACACACACACACACACACGTTTACAAATACCCTGCACGTTTCCGCTCTCAGACACACACACACCCTGTCTCCTCCCCATCACCATAACCACACGGTTGCACCGACAACGCAAATCTGTCATCTGAACATATAAGTTTTGAAAATCTGCAATTGAATTCATTAATTTTTAAACATAAGCCAGATGGGAAAGTAGGTAGCCACTGGAAAATGGCAGAGGATGGGGAAAGTAGGAAGCGACCGAAAATTGTCTGATTGGAAAGTTGTAATAACCTGGAAATTTTCACGAGATGGAAATGTAGCGAGTTACTGAAAACTTTCAGAGCAGAAATAAACCAGTAACTGGAGAATGTCATCAAGGTAAGTTGCTAACGACAGGAAATTAAAGTATGTTGTACCTATATTTAACAAGTACGAATGAAAGTCAAACAGTTTCCTCATCGTTAAAAAAAATTATGATAGCTGTTAATTCAGACATGATCGTAAAAGTCTGAAAATAAAACAACATAACTGAGGGCAGTAAACACGTGTTTCATAATAAAGGTTTGGTTGTATTTCTTTATTTTATTTTTACATTAATAAAAAAAATACATTTATTTTTAACATTTAACAAAATCAGTTATATATATATATATATATATATATATATATATATATATATATATATATATATATATATATATATATATATACATATATACATATATATATTATTAAATATGACCGAAAAAGTAAGATTAATAATTCTAACACGAATTTTCTGTGTAATGTGTAAACTAAAGTCTTTGAAAATGTAATAAGTTTTACGAAACGCGCTCAAGTGTCGCGTCAGACTAGAAATAAAAATTAATTTTGGAGAATTGATTTTTGAATTACCACCAACAGTGAAAAGAAATGTACGAAAGATAGAGAAAATTCGTGTTAGAATTATTAATCTTACTTTTTCGGTCATATTTAATAATATATGTCTACAGGAAAGACTGCTACCAAAATATACTAATATATATATATATATATATATATATATATATATATATATATATATATATATATATATATATATTAGTGAGAGAGGGAGGGAGGGAGAGAGAGAGGGGGAGAGAAAGAGAGAGAGAGAGAGAGAGAGAGAGAGAGAGAGAGAGAGAGAGAGAGAGAGAGAGAGAGAGAGAGAGAGAGAGAGAGAGAGAGAGAGAGAGAGAGAGAGAAAGAGAGAAAGAGAGAGAGAGAGAGAGAGAGAGAGAGAGAGAGAGAGAGAGAGAGAGAGAGAGAGAGAGAGAGAGAGAGAGAGAGAGAGAGAGAGAGAGAGAGAGAGAGAGTGAGAGAGTGTGAGAGAGAGAGAGAGATACACAGACTTTCCATCAACATTTGCTAAGGAGACCAAAAGGCGAAAAACATCTTTATCCGAGGCCGATTATATCCTTATTATGCTATATTTGGTTTGGCATGCAAAATATTACAATGCTCTTTACAGCTGGCAACAGGCTGTCACTGTCTACTTCAGCCACTGTTCATTACAGCCTGGCACACTGTGAGTGTGTGAAGAATGGTTTCCTTACTCTGATGGTACGGAAACTTACTATGCCATACCAACGACTGCCACAGAAAATCAAATCTTAAAGGAGCTTACAGGAACCTGGCACAAACTATTTACATTGATAGAATCTACCACAGCATGTTATAGACCTGTATAGCATACAATACAATTGCATACAAAATAGTCGAACACAGATTATCCAGGCCACTACAGTCTGCCAATTTCCAGGGTAATTTGCGACAGTGTTACCACACGGTTTTGCCCACCACAGCCTGACACAGCCTACAACAGCCTACACCAGCCTACACCAGCCTACAACAGCCTACACCAGCCTACACCAGCCTACAACAGCCTACACCAGCCTACACCAGCCTACAACAGCCTAACCCAGGTTCTCTCACTATGTTCCCCCTTTTCATCCTATTCTAAGCGGAGCATTAATTACACTGCTCCTTCACTTTTGGCGCCCCATTCGCTCTTGTTTACATGTCATTAGCCAAGACGTAAGACAAAAAAATGGAGTGCTGATAATGATGGCTGACACACGCCCAAACACACATACACACATCTCACCCCATCCCCTCATGCGCGCGTGCGCGCGCACACGTGCATGCACACACACATACACCTCTCTACCTCTCCTTCACACACACTGCCTCTCCTTCAATGAGAGGCGGGACCAAAGAGCCAAATCTTATCCCCCACAAGCACAACTAGATAAGTACAACTAGGTGAGTACACACACACTTGCACACACACACACACACACACACACACACACACACACACACACACATACACACACACACACACACACACACACACACACAGGATACAGAATAGGAGATGAAGTACTTAATGAAACGGACAGAGAGAAAGATCTAGGAGTTGATATCACACCAAACCTGTCTCCTGAAGCCCACATAAAAAGAACAACGTCTGCGGCATATGCGAGACTGGCTAACATCAGAACAGCGTTCAGGAACCTGTGTAAGGAATCATTCAGAACCTTATACACCACATATGTAAGACCAATCCTGGAGTATGCGGCCCCAGCATGGAGCCCGTACCTTGCCAAGCACAAGCGCAAGAAACATACACAGTTTCAAATGTAGATATGATAGAGCCCAGTAGGCTCAGGAATCGGTACACCAGTTGATTGACAGTTGAGAGGCGGGACCAAAGAGCCAAAGCTCAACCCCCGCAAGCACAAATAGGTGAGCACAAATAGGTGAGTACACACACACACACACACACACACACACACACACACACACACACACACACACACACACACACACACACACACACACACACACACACACACACACCAATCCTCTTTCTAATTTACGTAAATGATATGTTTACAGGAGTGGAATCCTACATGTCAATGTTTGCGGATGACGCAAAATTAATGAGAAGAGTTGTGACAGATGAGGATTGTATGATCCTCCAAGAGGACTTAAACAGGTTGCAGAGATGGTCAGAGAAATGGCTACTGGAGTTCAACACGAGTAAATGTAAAGTTATGGTAATGGGATCAGGTGATAGGCGACCAAAAGGACAGTACACAATGAATGGGGACTGCCTACCTTTAACGATTCGAGAAAGAGACCTGGGAGTGGACGTAACACCTAATCTAACTCCTGAGGCACATATAAATAGGATAACGACAGCAGCGTACTCTACACTGGCAAAAGTTAGAACATCATTCAAAAACCTAAGTGAGGAGGCTTTTAGGGCGCTTTACACTGTCTACGTGAGGCCAGTCTTAGAGTATGCCGCGCCATCATGGAGCCCCCACCTGAAGAAACATAAGGAAACTTGAGAAGGTTCAGAGGTTTGCGACGAGGCTTGTCCCAGAGTTACGAGGGATGGAATATGAAGAACGTCTGAAGGAACTGAACCTTACGACACTAGAGAAAAGAAGGTAGAGAGGAGATATGATAGGGACATATAAAATACTCAGGGGAATTGACAAAGTGGAAATAGATGAAATGTTCACACGTAATAATAACAGAACGAGGGGACATGGGTGGAAACTGGAAACTCAGATGAGTCACAGAGATGTTAGGAACTTTTCTTTTAGCGGGACAGTAGTGGAAAAATGGAATGCACTTGGGGAACAGGTTGTGGAAACAAACTCTATTCATAATTTTATAATTAGGTATGATAGGAAAATGGGACAGGAGTCATTGCTGTAAACAACCGATGGCTGGAAAGGCGGGATCCAAGAGTCAGTGCTCGATCCTGCAAGCACAAATAGGTGAATGGGGAATAGGTGAGCACACACACACACACACACACACACACACACACACACACACACACACACACACACACACACACACACACACACACACACACACACACAAACACACACACACACACACACACACACAAGAGGCATGGGTTACGAGGAAAGGCTGCTGGAAATCCACCTTACGAAACTGGAAGACAGAAGAGTAAGGGGAGACATGATCACTACCTACAAAATCCTCAGGGGAATCGACCGGGTAGACAAGGATAAACTATTCAACACTGGTGTACGCGAACAAGGGGAAACAGGTGGAAACTGAGTACCCAAATTAGTCACAGGAACGTTAGAAAGAACTTTTTCAATGTCAGAGTAGTTATCAGATGGAATGCATTAGGCAGTGATGTGGTGGAGGCTGACTCCATACACAGTTTCAAATGTAGATATGATAGAGCCCAGTAGGCTCAGGAATCTGTAGATCAGTTGAGAGGTGGGACCAAAAAGCCAAAGCTCAACCCCCGCAAGCACAAATAAGTGAGTACACACACACAACCAGCATATTTATGGAATAGTAGGCAGGTTCCCTGATTTCACAGAGAACCAGTCACCTGTTTGACTTCTTGATGCACCCCTAGACAAATGTTTCACATGGAACAAGATTATAATAACCCACTGTGCTTTCCTCCAGCACATGGTGGTCACTCTCACCATCAACGCTTCCCCTCTGTAACACGCAATTATAGGCCACTAAGACCACATGTGTACATGGGGATAACTGAAGCCTAAAGTGATTGTCTTCGACACACACAAACAAATGGAGGACAGTGATCCTTTCTGTTCAACCTTCACTACACATTCATATATATATAGTCACTGCATTGAGGCCTACAGTGCATCTCTCTACCATATAATGAATAATTACTGATATTTTTAATCATACTAAAGATTATAACCAAAACTAGTATGTCTAAGATTTGTCTGAATAATGTAAACAAGGTTTCGTCCTGTGTAAATGCTTATGTAAACGTTACTAAATGAATGTGAATTTTATTAATTGAAATTAATTTATTTAAAGAAAAGATAAAATAAAAAGAAAAAAAAATAACCGGATAAAAAAAAGAAAGGTTCGTGTTCATCTCGATTCTTTTGATTGTGCCTTTGATCAAAGTAGAGCTTGTTAACCAGCGCCCGAGACTACCGTGAAGTTTAGAGGATCGTAAGAAGCCTTGGTTATCACAATGCCCTAAAAGTCATCAGTTAAATCAGGGAAAGTTGAAGGCAAAGCGGTGTTGAGGCGAGGACACGACCTCATCCGTTAGAAATGCCTCAGAAGACACTTATAATTCACTGGACTACGTTCATGTCTGCAAACAACTACGGGTGATTCATAGCGCTATCTTTGATTAATATACGATGATAACCAGAAGTGATATCAAATACAATTTCCGTGTCGTGGACGTCAAATATACATTGATGCCCTCTTGATTAAGTAACCTAGTCATATGAGCGAGTGGTGATGGAGCAAATCTGATCATCCCTTCTCTAATATGACTTTGAATGTATTGACTCGTTACAAAGGTCAAACTGAGAAATGTCAAAGAAAAACTAAATGTTTTCATCGAGGTAGAGCCTGACTTGATTTCTTGCTGGTTACTTGTATTTTATCTAATAAATATCAGCTCTATGTTTTCACGTGGAAATGATTTTGAATGATAAATCTCGCCCAGGAGAGTGACGTCGGGAGAACATATTCATTTCGTTTTATTTAAAGAGGTAGTTCAGGTAACAAGTTTGTAATAATATTTTGTATTCATATATATTTATATATACATATATATATATATATATATATATATATATATATATATATATATATATATATATATATATATATATATATATATATATATATATATATATGTGAGAAAGCTGCATGAACGCTCAAGCCATGAGCTACAAGGAGAGAAGAGTTAGGGGGGACATGATCACCACATTCAAGATTCTGAAGGGAATTAATAGGGTAGATAAAGACAGGCTAGTTAACACAAGGGGCACACGCACAAGGGGACACAGGTGGAAACTGAGTGCCCAAATGAGCCACAGAGATATAAGAAAGAACTTTTTTAGTGTCAGAGTGGTTGACAAATGGAATGCATTAGGAAGTGATGTGGTGGAGGCTGACTCTATACACAGTTTCAAGTGTAGATATGATAGAGCCGAATAGGCTCAGGAATCTGTACACCTGTTGATTGACGGTTGAGAGGCGGGACCAAAGAGCCAGCGCTCAACCCCCGCAAACATCGATCATCGATCATAGACGATCATTGGTGCGGTGGTCACGGTACTGTGTACGTTTAGGGGTGATCCTGGACAGCATGGGTTCGAATCCTGGTCGGGTCAAAGAGTTCTTAGTGATATATAAATATATATATATATATATATATATATATATATATATATATATATATATATATATATATATATATATATATATATATATATATATATATGTCGTACCTAGTAGCCAGAACTCACTTTTTGGCCTACTATTCAAGGCCCGATTTGCCTAATAAGCCAAGTTTTCCTGAATTATTATATTTTTTCTAATTTTTTTCTAATGAAATGATAAAGCTACCCATTTCATTATGTATGAGGTCAATTTTTTTTATTGGAGTTAAAATTAACGTAGATATATGACCGAACCTAACCAACCCTACCTAACCTAACCTAACCTATCTTTATAGGTTAGGTTTGGTTAGGTAGCCGAAAAAGTTAGGTTAGGTTAGGTTAGGTAGGTTAGGTAGTCGAAAAACAATTAATTCATGAAAACTTGGCTTATTAGGCAAATCGGGCCTTGCATAGTAGGCTGAGAAGTACGTTCTGGCTACTAGGTACGACATATATATATATATATATATATATATATATATATATATATATATATATATATATATATATATATATATATATATATTCCATTGAATATGACCGCATATTCTGTATTTATTATTTTCTGGTTTAGGGCTTCTATCCCTCTAACTATTTTCTTAGCATCAGGGCTTAATTGGAATAGGAGTTCTCCAAAACTCATTTTCGTTATACTCATTTATTATACAAATAACTCATTTAACTCATTTATTATACAAATAAGTGTAATACACTCTATAGTAAATCACTTCTTTTCTTCACCTTAAAAGTACGAAAATGAGTTTTGGAGAACTCCTATTCCAATTAAGCCCTGATGCTAAGAAAATAGTTAGAGGGATAGAAGCCCTAAACCAGAAAATAATAAATACAGAATATGCGGTCATATTCAATGAAACATGTTTGAAAGAAAACCTGCTGCCAGTATACACCAATATATATATATATATATATATATATATATATATATATATATATATATATATATATATATATATATATATATATATATATATATATATATATATATATATATATATATATATATATATATGACAATATCAGACCACGGAGGAAAAATGAGACAGGAATTTCCTTAAGTACTTTCGTATATTAATACATCTTCAGAAGGAGTTCTGGGAGTTCATTTTTAATCACGTGTTTATTTTCGTGATATACACACACACACATATATATATATATATATATATATATATATATATATATATATATATATATATATATATATATATATATATATATATATATATATATATATATATATATATGTATATATATATTCCCAGAGCGCAAAGAAGAAATATGGAAGAAATATGTTTTTATATATGTTATTTATTTATTGGTTTATGAGAGCTTATAGTGTTTTACAGTCAATATCATTCTGCATGTAATTATTTATTATCTCGTGATTGTTGTGAAATTTGGGCCTTTTACTGATGACTGATTAATTAATGTGGTCTTTGATACAATTTTAAGGTCACTATAGCATTACATCGCTCTGGGAATTCTGACCTCAACAGTAACCTGGTGCACAGTTAATGGCATTTACCGTTAACTAGTCATTTTTGTGCAAGTTAGTTATAGTGCTTGAACTTTTCCTGTATAGATTAATGGCATTGATAATTAATACCGTTAATTAATACTTTTTTGCAAGATAATTGTCGTTCTAGTGCTTGAATTTTTCTTATATAGATTATATTTGTAATTACTGCACTGAAAACTTTATTCGTTACGCTGATTCAAAATTCCTCTTAAGGTTTCAATTTCCTGTATTATTTAAGTTAAAACTCTGACTTTTAGAACCATTGGACACTATAAGGATATATATATTTATTTTCAATTAACACACTGCAACCTTTAGAAAACTAGCATTGCCTTCCACAACCTGGACTGTATCTGGATGGGGTTCTGGGAGTTCTTCTACTCCCCAAGCCCGGCCCGGGGCCAGGCTTAATTTGTGAAAGTTTGGTTCAACAGGATGATGATTGGAGCAGCCAGCAGGCACACGTATCCACCAAAGCCACCTTGGACTAAGGTGGTCTGCTCCTTGTTGAGGACTTGGACCATATTCTGTAGAGGGAATATGTCCAGGTTAGGGCTTTCACAGAGTAAATCTCAAGGTCGCTCCTGGTGAGTTCCATATCCCGAAGTCCACGCGCACTCTCTTTGCACCATCCCCGTCTCCAGTTAAGGGTTATAGAAGAGGCGGATACTGTGTGCTTCCCGGTTTATTCCCTCCACTTTTGAAGGATCTCTGGGGTGCCGTATTTGTCACACTTGCTCTGATGTGGACGGAAGAGTGGGAAGTTATCAGCAGAGACCTTGGTGTCTAATCTATGACACCCAGGTCTCCGTCTTAGCAAGCGATGATGTCAGGCTTGCTGAAGGTCCCTCCATTCGGTATATGAACCTCACGTTCCACCTCGAAACCTTTTTGCCGCAGGCGGCCAACTTCGAACCGAGTGATATCGTCATGACATTTCATCCGAGCCTCCAGGTGTCTTACAGCATGCCTGGGATATGTGGCCCAGGGTCCCTGGTTTCTGGCAGGCATCGCAGAGACCAAAAGCCCCGGGTCTACCCCTAGCAGCTCTGGACGAAGTGGCTACAGCATTTGCCCTAATCTGGATGGCATGAACAAAATCTTTGCTTAGCAGACGGGTACCGGATGAGACCCACTTGTGGCAGGAAGGAACCTCACAAGCAGATGCCAGGCCGGCACCGTCAATCATGCTGTACAGTTTTGCTTTCCAACTTCTAGAGCGCTCAGACGTTATGTTAGACGGGGTTCTAGCGGCCGTGGTTGGGTCTACCCATCAACGCATTCGCGCTTGGAATCCGGGTAGGAGAGCCGCAGCCACTATCACCGGATCCTCCGACTACCAACACCCCGAGCCGCTTGTTCTTTTATAGGCAGATTGATGCAGCAAAGTCGGGATTTCCTGGTCCATCGTCCTTTACGTCAGCATGAAAGAAGGCATTAGTGGTATCGTGAGGCAGCCGTAGCCAGCCACGAATGGCGTGCCGCAACCGTCTGTCAAGCCTCGCTAACTCCGTCTTTAACACGCCTCCTAGAACAAGGTGGGGGTTCATCTTGGGGATTAAGTGGTGTTTAAGTTAGTATAACCTCTGTTGGGGATTGAGGGGGGCCTGGGTGATGTTAGTTAGACCGTCCTCAAACAGGGAACCATAGGATAAGCGTCTGCTTCCGGCCCCGATAAGTATGCCTAAATACTTGTACTCATCCGCCACACTCATAGCGACGATGTCATCACCTCCGACAGTATATTTCCATATAGTGGGAACATGCCAAGTGTTGCGATGGACATCAATTTTTGTTAAGCACTGGGAAGAATACCAGGCCTAACGCCCTTTTAGTTACTGACTATCGTAACAATGTGGGTCTGATTACAGAGGTTATTTAATAAATACAGTACAAGTATTTATTAAAAAAACACTATTTACGTTCGGTGTTTAAGGGATTAATTGTGATAATTGGGATGCAGTGTGGTCACTTTGGATGGAAGTGTATTTTCCTTCAGGGCACTGATATGTATCCCTCAATCCGTGATCCTTCCTATATGACCTTCTTATTTGATCTTCCTATATATGACCTTCCTATGTGACCTGCAGTGCTCCCGTATAACTATGCCCTCAGATTCACTATATTTCAGTATTTATATGTGCTACATCTAACTTAAAAAGTGCTTCGGTGCTGCACACAGGCGTTCGGCCACTGTAGTTATTGTGCTTCCTTATTCTGCACTCACACACAGTGGTTCAGGACGACCGCAGTGATGGCTCTCTCTGCTGGACCTTCACGTGGAGGGCACTGACCCCGGCAGCTTCACTGCCTTACATGTACATGGACGTCAGATTTGCACACAGTGATTCACTTTACAAAATACACTTACACACACACACACACACACACACACACACACACACACACACACACACACACACACACACACACACACACACACACACACACACACACACACACACACACACACACACACACAGACTGGCGTGAAGTCACCAGTGGAGTCCCACAGGGCTCTGTACTTGGACCTATCGTGTTTCTGATATACGTAAATGATCTCCCAGAGGGTATAGACTCATTCCTCTCAATGTTTGCTGACGACGCCAAAATTATGAGAAGGATTAAGACAGAGGAGGACAGCTTCAGGCTTCAAGAAGACCTGGACAAGCTGCAGGAATGGTCGAACAAATGGCTGTTAGAGTTTAGTCAGAGCAAATGTAATGTTATGAAGATAGGGGTAGGAAGCAGGAGACCAGATACAAGGTATCACTTGGGAGATGAAATACTTCAAGAGTCCGAGAGAGAGAAAGACCTGGGGGTTGATATCACACCAGACCTGTCCCCTGAAGCTCATATCAAGAGGATAACAGCAGCAGCATATGCCAGGTTGGCTAACATAAGAACGGCCTTTAGAAACTTGTGTAAGGAATCTTTCAGAACATTATATACCACATATGTCAGACCAATCCTGGAGTATGCGACACCAGCATGGAGTCCATATCTAGTCAAGCATAAGACTAAACTGGAAAAGGTTCAAAGGTTTGCCACCAGACTAGTACCCGAGCTGAGAGGTATGAGCTACGAGGAGAGACTACGGGAATTAAACCTCCCTTCGTTGGAAGACAGAAGAGTTAGGGGGAACATGATCACCACATTCAAGATCCTCAAGGGAATCGACAGGGTTGATAAAGACAGGCTGTTTAACACAAGGGGCACACGCACTAGGGGACACAGGTGGAAACTGAGTGCCCAAATGAGCCACAGAGATATTAGAAAGAACTTTTTTAGTGTCAGAGTGGTTGACAAATGGAATGCATTAGGAAGTGATGTGGTGGAGGCTGACTCCATACACAGTTTCAAGTGTAGATATGATAGAGCCCAATAGGCTCAGGAACCTGTACACCTGTTGATTGACAGTTGAGAGGCGGGACCAAAGAGCCAGACCTCAACCCCCGCTAGCACAACTAGGTGAGTACAACTAGGTGAGTACACACACCCACACACACAGGGGCCTGATAGCCTGGTGGATAGCGCGCAGGGCTCGTAATTCTGTGGCGAGGGTTCGATTCCCGCACCAGGCAGAAACAAATGGGCAAAGTTTCTTTCACCCTGAATGCCCCTGTTACCTAGCAGTAAATAGGTAACTAGGAGTCAGTCAGCTGTCCCGGGCTTCTTGTTGGTGTGTGTGTGTGTGTGTGTCTGGTGTGGAAAAAAGTAGTTAGTAAACAGTTGATTGACAGTTGAGAGGCGGGCCGAAAGAGCAAAGCTTAACCCCCGCAAACACAACTAGGTGAATACACATAGCGGATTAAATCGTCGTCTTAAGCCTGAGGATCGCGGGTTAAATTCCCGCGGCAGGGCAGAAGCATTTGGGCAATGTTTCCTTTCACATATTTCATTATTTCATCTATCCACCTAGCAGAAAACGGATACCTTGGAGTTATTGTGGAATGCATCCTGTAAATGGTCACTAGTTAGCTTAGTAGCCATAATAGAAAAAACCGGATGGGAGTCATTACATTTTATTGCCAGCGGTTGGGAATGTGGGGTCCAAGAGCTAACAGTTCCTTCTTGCAAGCACAATTAGTGGAATACAAATAGGTGAATGCACACATAAGTCACTCTAGCTCGCAGCTCTCCTCCGCAACACATACAAACATAAATCATAATTTCGCTGCTTTCAGAATTTTTGCCTAATTAATTGGTAATTATTTCCCCTGTAATTGTGATAAATTGTGGAGCTAAAATATAAATTAATTTTGCACCCTGAGTTAAGAGCTTCCATCTTTCTTTGTCTCTTTTCTCCGATCTCTGAGTTCTCTGTTTCTCTTGGTCTCCTTAAATTACCATAATTATCTCTGAATCTCCCTCTGTGCCTTAACGTGAACATCTCTCGTAGTAGTAGTTTTTTTGCTCTTTTGCAAGAGCTTTTTTGCGAGAGCTCTCATGAGCTCTCGCAAAAATGGGAGCCGAGCGGACAGCATGCTGGACTTTTGATCCTGTGGTCCCGGGTTCGGTCCCGGGCGCCGGCGAGAAACAATGGGCAGAGTTTCTTTCACCCTATGCCCCTGTTACCTAGCAGTAAAATAGGTACTTGGGTGTTAGTCAGCTGTCACGGGCTGCTTCCTGGGGGTGGAGGCCTGGTCGAGGACCGGGCTGCGGGGACACTTAAAATGCCCCGAAATCATCTCAAGATAATGAGTTACGTTTGAACTCTATTTATTAAAAGTCAAGTAATGTGATCGAATCGAAAACTATATTTTGTAGATTTCAGATGAATAACAGTTGAAATTCCATTAAGAAGTTTAGGAAATCTTGTCTAGGTGTCCAATAGACTTTGTTCACTTATGCTGTTACTACGGGCAAACGACCAATTCAGCCATAATGTGCAAGAGGACAGGTTGGTGGGTGAAAATTTTATTTATTTCTGATTTTCTGATATATGAAGACCCTCATTTAATTTTGTAACATCCCAAACATAAGAGATGTTTACTGGAGGACTTTAATTTTGTTGAGGCAGTTCTACAAACTCTCTAAAATTGTAATGATTCTTGGCATGATCAGATATTTTGGTATAATATTTATTTCCAAGATTTTTATAGCTTTATTTAGTCCTTTTGGGTTGAAATTGTTGTTATTCAAAACAGATTTTGTATTGGCTGATCCTCCAGAGTTAATATTAAAACGATTTAGAAAGTTAACTTATAAGGTCATTGGTAGAAATTCTTATTCTATAAAGCCTATGGGGTTAAGATGATATGTGTGTATATCTGCAACTTTACCTGATTTCTTAGGCCTTTTGTATATTCCTATATTCTTTTCCTCAACACATATTCTAGCTGTTATTATCTTCTATTACATGTTACTCTATTGGCATATTAATATATTAACTTTACAAATCCTCTGACATGAAATTATTAAAAACAGATGGATAAGCAATTAAAATATTATACTATAAATCTTAATTTAACCGTCAAGAAGAATTGTAATTTATGTGTTAAGGTAACGACCGTATATTTACATTCTAATAAAACCATTAAAACACATTTGTGTGTCTCACCGAGTATCATAAAGGTTCGTGAGCAACAACAACAACATAACACCGAGGTAGCACTAAAAAAAACTCATAAATAATCTAACTCATTGAAGAAAATCAATATTAATTGATGTTAAGTAGCCCTTACGTCGCTCGAGTGAATTATACACTGTGCAACACTGACGGCTTTCGACCATAAAATGGAATTTCAATAATAAGGTCCATAATGTTAATCTATTTCGGAACAACATATTTTTGTCACAAATTACGAGTCAAAAAATAATTCTTATTAAATAAGCAGAGTTATTCTCGCACCAGGAATAATGAGACTCAGTATACTCAATATTTTAGTGGTTTTATTTCTGTTGATTATTGATGGGCCGAAAACCACACTTAAGCTTTCCTTAGCTTGTCAAAGACATTTTTGTTCTTGGAATTTAGATGGCCAGAAGTATACTAAATCTCTAGGTCATATATCATGATTGGTTGACAGGAGTTGCCATACCAGGGATTAAAATGCCTTCTGCAGTTTGTTCATTCTTTTGTTCTGACGGAGTCGGTGTCGACCCCGATCCTACTACCTTGGCCAGGACTAGGCTCTGGGCTTCTAATTCCTTGGGTCTCTTGTTCGCTTGTGTTTTATTTCTTTTTGTAATATTTTATATTATTGCCAGTCTGTCACTTTCTTTTACTTCATTGTTTCCCTATAAATAATTTTTGATTCTGTTGAATTTCCTTTAACTTCCAGTTGTCCCCCACGGTGCCTATTGTCTTATCTAAGTTGTTAAACCACAAGACTGAGGAACCTAATAACTCCCTCATCACAAAAGGATGCTTCCTAAAACGCTTCTTATGACTCCCCCATTCAGTGTTTTGTAAATATTTCCACAAATAAATCGCTTTCCTATTAGCCTTAAGCAAAGATTTTGTTTCCTGACTTGTAGCTACGATACATTATTTCCTTTCTATCTATGCTTCTAAGTCTCCCTTCTTATACTGAGAATATACTTACTGATTCTGTAATATCTTGAGATTATCTTGAGATGATTTCGGGGCTTTAGTGTCCCCGCGGCCCGGTCCTCGACCAGGCCTCCACCCCCAGGAAGCAGCCCGTGAAAGCTGACTTAACTCCCAGCTACCTATTTACTGCTAGGTAACAGGGGCATTCAGGGTGAAAGAAACTTTGCCCATTTGTTTCTGCCTCGTGCGGGAATCGAACCCGCGCCACAGAATTACGAGTCCTGCGCGTTATCCACCAGGCTACGAGGCCCCCTCGTAACCTGGATATGAATCCATTCCAAAACGATTTTCCGTGTATACTTCTACGTCCTTTATACTTTCAATCCTATTGTATCCTTCCTTGCCTCTCTTATTGTATTCTTGTATGCTTCCTGAACTCTTTTTTGCCTACTGTAACTTTCTGTACCTCCTTTATCGTTCCAAAATCCTATATATTTAGTTGTATCTTCTATACTTTGCTGTTGCATATATCGCTTCCGGTCGCATTTGTCTCTTCCTGCCTCCTCTGTCCATTCCTACATGATGTCCTTTCCTGGCTCCTATATACTTTCCTGCATTATATATATATTTTTTTCCTACCTCCTATATCCTTTCGGATATCCAACATCCTTTCGGATATCCTATATCCTTTCGGATATCCTATATCCTTTCGGATATCCAACATCCTTTCGGATATCCTATATCCTTTCGGATATCCTATATCCTTTCGGATATCCAACATCCTTTCGGATATCCTATATCCTTTCGGATATCCTATATCCTTTCGGATATCCTATATCTTTTCCTGTCCTACATACTTTATCCTGAATTATGTTCCTTAAATTATTCATTTAAGCCCTTCCATCCTTATTTTTTTTCTTTACTCAAAATTTCTCCAACACGGATGTGAGCTGGAATCCA
>NC_091159.1:30947043-30982043 GCF_040958095.1 Procambarus clarkii | reverse complement strand
CCATCCACAAATTTAAGGCCAGATCCGACAAGGAATTTGACCACCACGATCCCTACCACCACGACCCCTATCACCACGACCCCTACCACCACGACCTCTACCACCACGACCACTACCACCATGAACCCTACCACCACGACCCCTACCACCACGACCCCTACCACCACGACCCCTACCACCACGACCCCTACCACCACGACCCCTACCACCACGACCCCTACCACCAAGACCCCTACCACCACGACCTCTACCACCACGACCCTTACCACCATGAACCCTACCACCACGACACCTAACACCAGGACCACTACCACCCTCCACCACCAACCTCCACCAATACCAGGATCCCTAACTCAAGGACCACTACCACTGTCCACTACCACCACAACTACAACCCTCTACTACCACCAAACACAGCAACCACCACCTTTAGCACCACCAGGACCATTAACACCCTCCACCACCACCTTCCACTACCACCTTCCACCACCACCCCCCACCATCCACCACCATTACCACTGTTTACCACCACTACCACCACCACCCCCCACCATCCACCACCATTACCACTGTCTACCACCACTACCACCACCACCCTCCACCATACCTCCCGAACTGCTCTTTCTTCCCTCTCCCTCACTCTCCATCACAACTTTGCCCTCCCAGTACCAGCATTAATCAACTTTATACCGTCGACAATCGCTCTGTTTGGCATCCATCAGCCCAAGACCGTGTGGGAGGGAACATTCCTGCGGGGAGTTACGACTCTTCGCTAGCGTCAGCCGGGCCCTGATTCCAGCAAGAACTCAAGCGCAGGTTTATGGTACCGCTTGAGTAAATCTTGTGGTCTCCCTACCAGCAGGGGAATGGGAGAAAGAGAGAGAGAGAGAGAGAGAGAGAGAGAGAGAGAGAGAGAGAGAGAGAGAGAGAGAGAGAGAGAGAGAGAGAGAGAGAGAGAGAGAGAGAGAGAGAGAGAGAGAGAGAGAGAGACAGAGAGACAGAGAGAGAGAGAGAGAGAGAGAGAGAGAGAGAGAGAGAGAGAGAGAGAGAGAGAGAGAGAGAGAGACAGAGAGAGAGAGAGAGAGAGAGAGAGAGAGAGAGAGAGAGAGAGAGAGAGAGAGAGAGAGAGAGAGAGAGAGAGAGAGAGAGAGAGAGAGAGAGAAAGAGAGAGAGAGAGAGAGAGAGAGAGAGAGAGAGAGAGAGAGAGAGAGAGAGAGAGAGAGAGAGAGAGAGAGAGAGAGAGAGAGAGAAACAAATTCTTTCTTGAGAACTCCTTCTTCTTCTTCTTCTGTCGCTGGATTTCCTCCATCAATCTTAACAATCATATAATTTAATGATGGAAATCCTCAATCACTCAATCCTATCATTTTCGTTCTACCCTCCATTATCTTAAATGATTTTATATCGCAATTTTCTCTGTTTCCACCTTTTTGACTACCTACCCCTTCCTTTTCCCTCTTCATCCCTACCTCCCTCCCTCTCTCTCCCTCTCCCTCCACTCCCGTTTCTTCCTCTCACCTTCCCACCCAAAATACCGTCCTATTCTCCTTGGCTAACAGGCCGGAAAAGATTTATATTTCTCTGTTTGAAATGAAAATATGAAATAAATTCCAGATTTGGTGCCATTTTTGAGCCGGTACGACTATTGCTTTGTGAAATAAATAACACAGATTATGATTATGATAACATGAAGGAAACACTGATGGTAGTAACAGTTGTTTTATGGCTACTGTGATAGATAATTTATATATAAAATAATGTTGAGTTATTTGTTCCAAACATATTTATTATCAATATAGAGTAAAAATAAAATAAATAAATTTTGGCTAACAGGCCGAATAAAATATATATATATATATATATATATATATATATATATATATATATATATATATATATATATATATATATATATATATAGGAAATGATTAAGGCGTCCTGTACATACCAGTTGCGTTGCTCCTGGCAGTATGAATTCGAGTCACTTCTGGGGTGTGAGTTTTCAGATGCATATAGTCCTGGGGACCATTCAGGCTTGTTAGCATATATATATATATATATATATATATATATATATATATATATATATATATATATATATATATATATATATATATATATATATATATATATATATATATATATATATATATATATATATATTTCCTACAAATATTTCTCTCACACACACACACACACACACATCCCTAGGAAGCAGCCCGTAGCAGTTGTCTAACTCCCAGGTACCTATTTACTGCTAGGTACCCCTTAAGAGTACCACCATCAGGGTGTGTGTGTGTGTTTGTAAATCACAATCAAATTAACACGTGATGAACAATGACGGAAGGATTAAGGAAGGATTAAGATAGGAATTTCCCTAAGTACTTTCATATTTAATAATACATGTTCAGAAGGATGAATTTACAATTCAATGGCAAATGAATGATTCCTGCCAATATTTACAATATAGACAGGAGTGAGGTGAGAAACAGTGTCTTTAATGAGATTAGAGGATATTAATACGGTATTATTGAGATAAATGTGTACCAATGATATAACTCAAATCGCCCTATAACTGAGCAAACAAAAATGTATCTAAATTATACAAACTAATGTTAAAATTACATGGTTTTGTAATCTGTATTAAAGCAGATTCATTAATGTTTCTATTGAAAATATTTTTTACAATTCGTTACTGAAGAATTCCCATCCCAATCAGTTAGGTGAGGGGCGGGAGAGAATTATCAAGGGAAAGCACCAAACCATTACTACTATGTAGTACTGGGAAGGGGTCAGGATAAGGAATTGGGATGGGACGGGGAAGGAATGGTGATAAACCATTCTTTCTCCCTCCCATCCCAATTCCTGTCACTTTACAAAACTGTCACTTTACAAAACTGTCACTTTACAAAACTGTCACTTTACAAAACTGTCACTTTAAACCACTCTTGATACACCAAACGACCAATGAGAAGGCAAGACAAAACTACCCCAGCAGCTTCATAACCACTTCACATCTCATCACACCCACATTTAATATATGTTTCTGTATTTGCTTATTAGTTCATTAGTAATTGCCCTCTGCCTCTAAGGGTGTTTAGCAGCATCTTAGTGATACCTTTCAAGCCAACTGAAATTGCTAATTTTCTTTGGAGAGCAAAATTTTCCTCTTTATTGTCAGTTTTCTTGTTGTTTAAGATTCGCTACTTGAAACAAGAAGTTCCAAGTAGCACGGGCTATGTTGAGCCCGTATTGATTATTGTCAGCATAAACAGAAAATAAGAGATATTAAGAGGATTTCTGTTTATTTGGGGGCATTATCAACAGACGTATTGAGAAGGGAAGAGGATATGCCTTGTGTCTACCAGAGACCTAGGTGTGTCATCCTCCACTACCAGTCACTGTGGCACCAGCTGGCGGCGCTGTGGCACCAGCTGGCCAGTCACTGTGGCACCAGCTGGTGGATACACGGGTCGTGAGTGCCTTGTTAATAATACACGCGGAGACCCCCCGCCCCCCTTCCTAGATCCTGGCACCTGGGCTCCTCTCTCACTTGATGACCTGTTGTGCTGGTCAGTGCCTCCGCGACCTGGTGACTTGTTAAAGTGGCCTCCTTACCTGTACCTTAATCCTGGTGACTTGTTAAAGTGGCCTCCTTACCTGTACCTTAATCCTGGTGACTTGTTAAAGTGGCCTCCTTACCTGTACCTTAATCCTGGTGACTTGTTAAAGTGGCCTCCTTACCTGTACCTTAATCCTGGTGACTTGTTAAAGTGGCCTCCTTACCTGTACCTTAATCCTGGTGACTTGTTAAAGTGGCCTCCTTACCTGTACCTTAATCCTTCCTGGTGGTTTTTACAGTGGCCTCCTTACCTGTAACTAGGTCCTGGAGGCTTCTTACAGTGGATCCTTTACCTGTAACTTAGTCCTGGTGGCTTGTTACAGTGGATTCCTTACCTGTATCTTGGTGCTACAAAAGTGCCTACAATGATATGATGCCTAGCAGCGCCTACACTGATTAACGATCTGATGCCTAACAGCGTCTGGTCTCCGTGGCAATGCAAGCAAGTGAAAATTTGGCTGACATTCATCGCTTTTGAATTTTGATAAACCATTTGGGTTTACAATCAGATTGGTGAGCTGTTTTTATACTTTTGTTACCCCAAATTGGATAAGATTTAAAATAGCGGGAAAATAATTGGTTTAAGCTCGGGATGACTGAAATCTAAGCAGGGGAATATAGCATTTATATTTGGGGTCATAGAGGTTAGTCTCCGGCTATGATGTTTCCCTTCTGATGTGATACATGAACATGTGTATGTGTACTCACCTATTTGTGCCTGCAGGCTCGAGCATTGACTCTTGGATCCCGCCTTTCTAACCATCAGTTGTTTACAGCAAAGACTCCTGTCCCATTTTCCTATCATATCCAGTTTTAAAATTTAGGATAGAGTTTGCTTCCACAACCTGTTCCTTAAGCGCGTGTAAAATGTACTCACCTATTTGTACTCATCTATTTGTGCTTGCGGGGGTTGAGCTCTGGCTCTTTGGTCCCGCCTCTCAACTGTCAATCAACTCGTATACAGGTTCTTGAGCCTACTAGGATCTATCATACCTACACTTGAAACTGTGTATGGATTCAGACTCCACCACAACACTACTTAATGCATTTCATTTGTTAACTACCCTGTCACTGAAAAAAAAATTCTAACGTCTCTGAGGCTCATCTGGGTACTATGTTTCCGCCTGTGTCCCCTTGTTCGTGTTCCACCCGTGCTAAAGTGGTTGGCATTGTTCACCCTGTCAATTCCTCTGAGAATTTTGTAGGTGGTTATCATGTCTCCCCTTACTTCTCTGTTTTCCAGGATTGTGAGGTTCAGCTCCCTTAGCTTTTCCTCGTAGCTCATTCCTCTCAGTTCCGGGACCAGTCTGGTGGCATACCTCTGAATCTTCTCTAACTTCGTCTTGGGTTTAACTAGGTATGGACTCCAGGCTGAAGCTGCATACTCCAGTATTGTGTGTGTGTGTGTGTGTGTGTGTGTGTGTGTGTGTGTGTGTGTGTGTGTGTGTGTGTGTGGTGTAGGGAAAAAAATAGTAGTTAAAACAGTTGATTGACAGTTGAGAGGCGGGCCTAAAGAGCTGAGCTCAACCTCGGCAAGCACAACTAGGTGAATACACACACACACACACACACACACACACACACACACACACACACACACACACACACACACACACACATACACACACACACACACACACACACACACACACACACAAACACACACACGCTCACAACTACTTTATTTGTGTTTCTTAGCGTTCGAAATGTTCGTTTTCATTAAAAGTTCTTTTTTAATCCACAATAGCCTTGTTTCGTATTAAAAACAAATATCTCGTTTGTTTGCAGGTTTCTTTGTAGCCAAACAAAACTTACGAGTTTACACTAAAATCAGTGAATGGATATATGAACCTCAATACCAAAAATCTCTTTTTCTGACTATGAATTATTGTGAAGAAAACAATGATTCAAATCAGTGCGCTCACCGCAATCATTATACTTAGCGTCAACATAATCACCATTCGCATTACGATTATGATGATTAAATTATTATAATTTTCATCTTCACTCTCAGTATGATCATTGTAATAATCCTAATTACCAGTGTAATCTTTGTAATCACACTAATTTTCAATATAATCATTGTATTCACATTTATTATCAGTATGACTTTTGTAATCATCATAATTATCTTTGTAATCATCCTGGTTATCATTGTAATCATTCTAATTGTAATTGTAATCATCATAATTATCAGTATAATCATTGCAATCATCCTAATTATCAGAATAATTATAGTAATCACACTCGTAATACTAAAAACAATAACCTTTATCATCATAATCCTTATTATTTTCAGCAGTATTACTATAACCAATAAATTTATTATAATCACCAATATAAGAAGCATCTCTAGGACATCACACATCACCATGACCTTGAACATCAACATTACCCTGTACATCAACATCACCCTGAACATCAACATCACCCTGTACATCAACATCACCCTGAACATCAACATCACCCTGAACATCAACATCACCCTGTACATCAACATCACCCTGAACATCAACATCACCCTGAACATCAAAATCA
Source organism: Procambarus clarkii (assembly GCF_040958095.1). NCBI lineage: Eukaryota > Metazoa > Arthropoda > Malacostraca > Decapoda > Cambaridae > Procambarus > Procambarus clarkii. The sequence goes on along the minus strand of NC_091159.1, from coordinate 30,975,883 downwards.
CCCTGAACATCAACTTCACCCTGAACATCAACATCACCCTGAACATCAACTTCACCCTGAACATCAACATCACCCTGAACATTAACATCACCCTGAACATCAACCTCACCTTGAACATCAACATCACCCTGAACATCAACATCACCCTGTACATCAACATCACCCTGAACATCAACATCACCCTGAACATCAAAATCACCCTGAACATCAACATCACCCTGAACATCAACATCACCCTGAACATCAACATCACCCTGAACATCAACCTCACCCTGAACATCAACATCACCCTGTACATCAACATCACCCTGAACATCACCATCACCCTGAACTTCAACATCACAGTGAACATCAACATCACCCTGTACATCAACATCACCCTGAACATCACCATCACCCTGTACATCAACATCCCCCTGAATATCACAATTACCTTGCACATCAACATCGCCCTGAACATCACCATCACCCTGTACATCAACATCACCCTGAACATCCCCATCACCCTGAACATCACCATCACCCTGTACATCGACATCATCCTGAACATCAACATCACCCTGAACATCACCATCAACTTGGACTTCATCATCACAATGAACATAAGCATCACCCAGTACATCAACTTCACCCTGAACATCAACTTCACCCTGAACATCAACATCACCCTGTACATCAACATCACCCAGTACATCAACATCACCCTGAACATCACCATCACCCTGAACTTCAACATCACAGTGAACATCACTATCTCCTTATACATCAACATCACCCTGAACATCAACTTCACCCTGTTCATCAACATCACCCTGAACATCACTATCACCCTGTACATCAACATCACCCTAAACATCAACATCACCCTGTACATCAATATCACCCTTAACATCACCATCACCCAAAACACCGTATTGAAGATGATGATGCCTCTAGTCATCTTCAATCCGGTGCCCCCAGGAACCACATGAGACAAGCCCATGACATCACCCTAACAAGAGAAATGTTGAACAAAAATACCTGTATAATAGACAAAACCCAAGATGCAAGAAGATTACAAATTCTTGAAGCAATTCACATAATAATAGAACAACCTACCATGAACACCCAAATCACGGAACTATTTACTCTACCCACCATGAGAGTAAGGACAAGACCAGAACATAACGATGTCAACACAAAAGACACTGTTCAACATAACAGGCCAATTACACCTGATTAATCTTTGTATGTAGTGGGATTGGTTGGTTATAGATAGGAGCTGCCTCGTATGGGCCAATAGGCCTTCTGCAGTCACCTTTATTCTTATGTTCTTATGTGGTTCGTCCCCCATTTATCCCCTATGTATCCCCCTTGTTTTTACCTTTATTGTACTTGTCTTATCATCTGACCCCGTACGGGTATAAATCAACGAGTTTTGTAATTTCCTTTCACTTGAGAATGAACCATGGAGGATCGAAATGAACTATGGAGTTTACTTCCTGAACCCATCATGTGCCTCTGTAACCCTTTCCACCACCGCACACTGGATGGCTACGGGCTGCATAATAAAGAAATGAAATCTTACATTCGAGAACATCCACACGTGTTTATTGTTGCCTTGCAACACCCTACTGATGCTACTGACACGCTTATCATTGGGGATGTAAACCCACACAAGGGGTGTAAACCCACACAAGGGGTGTAAACCTACACTAGGGGTGTAAACCCACACTAGGAGTGTAAACCCACACTATGGGTGTAAACCCACTCTAGGTGTGTAAACCCACACTAGGGGTGTAAACCCACACTAGGGGTGTAAACCCACACTAGGGGTGTAAACCCACACTAGGGGTGTATACCCACACTAGGGGTGTAAACCCACACTAGGGGTGTAAACTCACACTAAGGGTGCCTGTCTCACCAAACCAACGTTAAGCATACCTGGTTCTCTACGCATCTCTCCTAGCTTACTAGCCCATGTACTGGTACGCCTAGTACGCCAGTTCTGCCGTGTCATCTATCTTACCTCCTAGGATATCGGTTCAACTGTTTCCTAGTAAAAACTTTAAGATATCTGTTCCACTGTTCCCCAGTCCCCATTCTGGTATATCCGAAAGGGAGCGAAACCAAGACATACAAATTTGACAGCGAGGCCTTTTAAAAAGTCATTTAGAGTCGCATTTTTGCTTTTTGGTGGGGCAATTCTGGCTTCTTCAGACGTGCCCATGTACCCTCTGATTTAATTATAAGCCAAGAAAGAGGTCGTTTGCACAAAACCGGATGAGAGGATGGATTCAAAGAAGCCTACATGAGATTTGGGTAATTTAGCTGGCTTTGAATGCCTGCCTTAGGAGGAGCCAAAGGACAAACTTGTCAAATGTCGGAAGATTTTGTCTTGCCTGGCTATTTTCTGTCTTTATTTTTTAACAAGAAAATATTTTCACGGTTTGATATGCATGTCCTTATTGTGTAAGAGATATATTTTATGAGAAATAGGAAAAATGGAAAACTCATGCATGGGCACACGTGCACCCCCTTTACCACATGGTTATTGGGTGTTACTAAACAAGTGGGCCCTGATATGTGTGTGCATATATATATATATATATATATATATATATATATATATATATATATATATATATATATATATATATATATATATATATATATATATATATACATATACTGCTCAAAGTACCCATTCTCTTCATATGACAAACGTCACATTTTAAATGATTTTGCCTAGCAATATGTGGTGGTAGATTAACCTACAAGATTAATCTTCCAGATTAACCTATAAGATTAATCTTCAAGGTTACCCTTCGAGATTAATCTACAAGGTTAACCTACAAGGTTAACCTACAAAGTTAACCTACAAGGTTAACCTACGAGATTAACCTACTAGAATAACCAACCGGATTAACCTACGTAATCTATCAATACCGTTGCTCATTGGTCATAAAATGCATGCAAATTGAGTCGCCAATTAGCACACTGAAACACCTCAGTCGTGGTGCTGTTATCAACAACAGCTTTCATATAGAGGTACATAAAATATGAGGACAAGTTGCACAATTGCAAGGCCAATAGCTAACACATGAGTGCACAGAATTGCAAACACAAAAATGGCTCGATTCGTGCTTTGCAAATGCATTAATCATGTTCAGATTACTATTCCCAACACGGAATACTTGGTAAAGACTTCGTGTTTGCTCTTTAAATATTGAGGTAACAGACAAAGATTAAAGAACATATAGCGATTGAAAAAAATCATGTTAATCCATATTAAAATTACATATTAAAAAATTATAAACATATTATAAACATATAAAAATTAAATTACATATTAGATTACATATTAAAATTCCCATATCATTTGATATCTCCCTGGGATATCAAATGATATTCATTCATGGTAAGTGACTTTGATTCCTGAACACGGATGACTTAATACTGATGAGGTCATAACCCGTGATGATAGCATCCTCAGTAATACATAGCGCAGTGTAAAGTGCTGTTAGTACAGTGTACTATGGTGTTCTTACAGCGTACTGGGGTGTTCTTACAGTGTACTGATGTGTTCTTACAGTGTACTGGGGTGTTCTTGCACAGGATAATGGGATGTTCTTACAGAGAGATCTGGGGGTGTTCTTACACAGTGTACTGGGGTGTTCTTACTTAGTGTACTGGGGTGTTCTTACTTAGTGTACTGGGGTGTTCTTACACAGTGTACTGGTGTGTTCTTACACAGTGTACTGGGGTGTTCTTACACAGTGTACTGGTGTGTTCTTACACAGTGTACTGGTGTGTTCTTACACAGTGTACTGGTGTGTTCTTACACACTGTACTGGTGTGTTCTTACAGTGTACTGGTGTGTTCTTACACAGTGTACTAGGGTGTTCTTACACAGTGTACTGGTGTGTTCTTACACAGTGTACTGGGGTGTTCTTACACAGTGTACTGGTGTGTTCTTACAGTGTACTGGTGTGTTCTTACACAGTGTACTGGTGTGTTCTTACAGTGTACTGGTGTGTTCTTACACAGTGTACTGGTGTGTTCTTACACAGTGTACTGGTGTGTTCTTACACAGTGTACTGGTGTGTTCTTACACAGTGTACTGGTGTGTTCTTACACAGTGTACTGGTGTGTTCTTACACAGTGTACTGGTGTGTTCTTACACACTGTACTGGTGTGTTCTTACACAGTGTACTGGTGTGTTCTTACACAGTGTACTGGTGTGTTCTTACAGTGTACTGGGGTGTTCTTACACAGTGTACTAGGGTGTTCTTACACACTGTACTGGTGTGTTCTTACACAGTGTACTGGTGTGTTCTTACACAGTGTACTGGTGTGTTCTTACACAGTGTACTGGTGTGTTCTTACACACTGTACTGGTGTGTTCTTACAGTGTACTGGGGTGTTCTTACACAGTGTACTGGTGTGTTCTTACAGTGTACTGGGGTGTTCTTACACAGTGTACTGGTGTGTTCTTACACAGTGTACTGGTGTGTTCTTACACAGTGTACTGGTGTGTTCTTACACAGTGTACTGGTGTGTTCTTACACAGTGTACTGGTGTGTTCTTACACAGTGTACTGGTGTGTTCTTACAGTGTACTGGTGTGTTCTTACACAGTGTACTGGTGTGTTCTTACACAGTGTACTGGTGTGTTCTTACACAGTGTACTGGTGTGTTCTTACACAGTGTACTGGTGTGTTCTTACACAGTGTACTGGTGTGTTCTTACACAGTGTACTGGTGTGTTCTTACACAGTGTACTGGTGTGTTCTTACACAGTGTACTGGTGTGTTCTTACACAGTGTACTGGCGTGTTCTTACACAGTGTACTGGTGTGTTCTTACACACTGTACTGGTGTGTTCTTACAGTGTACTGGTGTGTTCTTACACAGTGTACTGGTGTGTTCTTACAGTGTGCTGGGGTGTTCTTACAGTGTACTGGTGTGTTCTTACACAGTGTACTGGTGTGTTCTTACACAGTGTACTGGTGTGTTCTTACACAGTGTACTGGGGTGTTCTTACACAGTGTACTGGTGTGTTCTTACACACTGTACTGGTGTGTTCTTACACAGTGTACTGGGGTGTTCTTACACACTGGACAAGGGGGGGGCATAAATGGAACCTGTACTTGCAACTGAGAAAAAGAAACCTACGTAAATACTTGTACCCTATGTAATTGGTCAACAAACGGAATGCACTGAAAAATAGAAGTTGTAGAATCCACCTTCACCCCATACTCAAAAGTCAGGAAAAGTAATAAACTTAGTAATAAACTTAGTAATAAAATAAGTACTAAATAATAAATAATATATAAATACTAAATAAACAAAATAAGTGCTAAATAATAAAAGTAATAAAGAGTACTAAAGGATAGAAGGTAAAGCACAAAATTCTCACCATCGACCAATCTCCTACTACTTCCCCCCCCCCCTTTCTCTCTCCTACCCCCCCCCCCCCCTCCCTCTCACAACAACTCTCTCTACAAATACCACCCTCCAAAACCTTCCAAAATTGTGTTTCACTTCGCCTTGCGCCTCTCCATCACAATCCTCCTCCAACCCCTATTTTTACGACAATACTCTTTTGCACCTACAAAATTTTTGATCACCATCTCCTTGTCTGCTCTCCCCCCTCTCCCCCTCTCCCCCTCCCCACCCCTCTCCCCACCCCCCTTCCCGCTACTCATACCACCAATAAAAAAAAAAACAAGTAGCTCTCCTCTGTGTTAGTTCCAGAAAAATTTATGACAATGAAACATAACATTCGCAGCTCCGAGCAACTTTATTCTGTTGTAAAAGGTTTCGTACTCAATTGAACAAAAACAAAATAGCAAGCCATCATTTGCCGAGGAAGAGATAGTTATAAATTCGTAATCAATTTAACCCACCTTCAGTGTGTCTGGTGAAGCTCTCTACAGCCTGCAGAACCGTAGCTCTGGTCCTCGTGTAAGGCCCAAAATGTACCGTAGTGGAAGCTTTACATTGCTTGACTTTTTTATTTGTCAGCTTTAAGCAGTAAATGTGAAGCAGTGCTTTCGCGCTTGGAATTTATTCTGAGATTTGAATAGAAATAAATGTTTTTGAACTTTGGGGAGCAAGATACACGCTTTGGAATACAGTTCAGGCAATGGCTATTTTGTGTAGAGGCCGTGTTCGTTCCGAAGGCCATGTTCGTTCCTGATGTTGTGTTCGGTCTGAAGTCTGCGATCGTTCCAGTGACTGTAATCCTTCCGGAGGCAGTGTTTCTTCGTATTAGAGACTGTTCATTCTAGAATCTGTGTTCGCTTAAGAGACTTTGTTCGTTTTTTGAGGCTTTGTTCGTTGCAGCAACTGTGTTTGTTCCCGAAGCTGTGTTCTTTCCAGTAGAGACTGTGTTCCCGAGGCTGTGTTTGTTCCATAGCTTATGTTTGTTCCAGAAGCTATGCTCGTTGCAGCGGCTGACTAGAAAATCTTACTGAACAAAAGCTAATCATTATTTTGATATATGCAAGTGCTATTTAATTGTTTAAACAAGTGAAGGGAACTGTAGTTAAATGTTTAATATATATATTGATCAGACTTTGTACTTGTTTCTTCCCGTATTTTAACTGCATTTTTATCATATTTTTACTCTGTTTTGTCTTTGTTTATCCGTGTTTCACTCGTGTTTTGCCTATATTATCAGGTGTTTTTATATTGTTTCACCTGTGTTGACTTTCATTGACGCAGTTCAAAGGAAATGGACCCAGTTGTACTTAACCCCCCTCCCCCCAAACCTCAACGTTTACATAAAACTGCTGTTTATGTAAACATTGTTAAATGTAAAGATTTTTATGTAAACTGTTGGAAACCAGTGTAAGAGATAGGACGCGATTGCCTGCAGAGTAGAGCAAATGTGGACCAAAGGAACGTAGTAGGTTGCAGTTGCCGGCGATGTTTACTAAGGTTGAGTCCAGGCAACGTTTTATAATATAGGTGGCTTGAGTGGGACTTACATTTCCGTTTTTGTATTTATAGTGACTTGAGAGGGGCTGAGATATCCGGGTTTTTTATGATATAGTGGCTTGAGTGTGACTTACATATCCGTTTCATGATATATAGTGGCTTGAGTGTGACTTACATATCCGTTTCATGATATATAGTGGCTTGAGTGTGACTTACATATCCGTCTCATGATATATAGTGGCTTGAGTGGGACTTACATATCCGTAGTTACCTATCAGTCTGGAGACTTAATTCGCTCTTCAACCGTTTGGCGTCTTTTAATTTCTTTGACATTTGAAATGTGTGTCGTCATTAATCTCGAAGCTGACGATTGAGGAGGCAATCACGACTTCTTTTCTGCCAGTACATTCCACTTGCTTGAACTTGCAGAGTACAGGAGTGCTTTCTTACCATTGGTTTTGTTTTCTCTCTCAGAAAGTGAATTGCATTCCCTGCGTCAAATGATGTCATCTTGCTATACACTTTCAATTGAAAGAGGCTGTTTCGTCCACTTATTCTATTATACGTATTGTATACGTTGTGATCATGTCACCTTCCAGTCGATTCTTCTGTGGTGTTAGAATGAGCTCTCTCTCTCTCTCTCTCTCTCTCTCTCTCTCTCTCTCTCTCTCTCTCTCTCTCTCTCTCTCTCTCTCTCTCTCTCTCTCTCTCTCTCTCTCTCTCTCTCTCTCTCTCTCTCTCTCTCTCTCTCTCTCTCTCTCTCTCTCTCTCTCTCTTATCTCTCTCTCTCTCTCTCTCTCTCTCTCTCTCTCTCTCTCTCTCTCTCTCTCTCTCTCTCTCTCTCTCTCTCTCTCTCTCTCTCTCTCTCTCTCTCTCTCTCTCTCTCTCTCTCTCTCTCTCTCTCTCTCTCTCTCTCTCTCTCTCTCTCTCTCTCTCTCTCTCTCTCTCTCTCTCTCTCTCTCTCTCTCTCTCTCTCTCTCTCTCTCTCTCTCTCTCTCTCTCTCTCTCTCTCTCTCTCTCTCTCTCTCTCTCTCTCTCTCTCTCTCTCTCTCTCTCTCTCTCTCTCTCTCTCTCTCTCTCTCTCTCTCTCTCTCTCTCTCTCTCTCTCTCTCTCTCTCTCTCTCTCTCTCTCTCTCTCTCTCTCTCTCTCTCTCTCTCCACGTCCTCTAGTAGCATCGTCACGCTTAAATCACACACACACACACACACACACACACACACACACACACACACACACACACACACACACACACACACACACACACACACACACACACACACACACACACACACACACACACACACACGGAGAGATAGATTGGGAAACGAGGAATCCCCATGGCGGGGAGGAGACCTGGGGAGCGAAGCTGGTAGATGTTATTGACAGGAATTTCCTAACACAGCATGTGAAAGAAGATACTAGGGAAAGAGGAGGGGATACGCCCAGCCTATTAGATCTCATTATCACTCAGAATGTAGAAGACATCGAGCAGTTGGAACATGAAATACCACTAGGAGCTAGTGACCATTGTGTCTTAGTCTTTGACTACATGATGGAGCTTAAAATTGTGACCAAAGGACAAGAGGTCCGGGAAAGGAGACTTGATTACAGAAAAGGGGACTACAGAAGGATAAGGGACTACCTGGGAGAAGTGCAGTGGGAGGAAGAACTTAGAGGAAAAACAGTGCAAGGTATGATGAACCAAGTCATATTGAAATGCAAGGAGGCTGAAGATAGATTTATTCAAACAATAAAGGAAAAAAGCAGGAGGGAATATAATAACCCATGGTTTAATAGACAGTGTCAGGAAGCAAAGGTGAGAAGCAGGAGGGAGTGGAGGAAGTACAGAAGACAAAGGACAGAGGACAACAGGATTAGATGTAACAGAGCTAGGAATGATTACATTAACATAAGACGGGTGTCGGAAAGAAATTATGAGAACGATATTGCAGTCAAAGCGAAAAAGCAACCAAAATTACTACATAGCCATATAAGAAGGAAGATGTCGGTAAATGACCAAGTGACAAGACTGAGGAAAACAGAAGGGGCATATACAGAAAGCGACAAGGAAATCTGCGAGGTACTGAATGCAAAATTCCATGGAGTGTTCACAACCGAGCCTGAGCAGCTCCCATTGTTAGAAGAGATTGCCCAAGATGAAAGACTATCAGATATAGAGGTGACAGCAGAGGATGTAATGAAACAGTTGACAACACTGGATGCAAATAAAGCTGTTGGAGCAGACAAAGTATCACCGTGGATACTTAAAGAGGCAGCGCAGGCTCTCAGCGTGCCTCTGGCAATGATCTTTAATGAGTCACTTATGTCGGGAGAATTGCCCAGTTGCTGGAAGGAGGCAAATGTCGTACCGATTTTCAAAAAGGGTGATAGGGAGGAGGCACTTAACTACAGACCCGTATCACTGACAAGCATCCCCTGCAAAATACTTGAAAGAATAATTAGGCTAAGACTTGTTGAGCATCTGGAGAGCATTGGGTTTGTAAACAAGCACCAACATGGGTTCTGGACAGGGAAATCATGCCTAACAAACCTTTTAGAATTCTATGATAAAGTAACAAGGATAAGGCAGGACAGAGAAGGCTGGGCAGACTGCATATTTCTTGACTGCCAAAAGGCCTTTGATACGGTACCGCACATGAGACTGCTATACAAACTTGAGAGGCAGGCAGGAGTAAGCGGAAAGGCCCTAGTATGGGTGAAGAACTACCTAACAGGAAGGAGCCAGAGGGTAATGGTAAGGGGCGAAAAGTCGGACTGGCGAACAGTAACAAGTGGAGTACCTCAAGGATCGGTGCTGGGACCAATCCTCTTTCTAATTTACGTAAATGATATGTTTACAGGAGTGGAATCATACATGTCAATGTTTGCAGATGACGCAAAATTAATGAGAAGAGTTGTGACAGATGAGGATTGTAGGATCCTCCAAGAGGACTTAAACAGGCTGCAGAGATGGTCAGGGAAATGGCTACTGGAGTTTAACACCAGTAAATGTAAAGTTATGGAAATGGGATCAGGTGACAGGAGACCAAAGGGACAGTACACAATGAAGGGGAACAGCCTACCTGTAACGATTCGAGAAAGAGACCTGGGAGTGGATGTGACACCTAATCTAACTCCTGAGGCACATATAAATAGGATAACGACAGCAGCGTACTCTACACTGGCGAAAATTAGAACTTCATTCAGAAACCTAAATGAGGAAGCTTTTAGGGCGCTTTACACTGCCTACGTGAGACCCGTCTTAGAGTATGCCGCGCCATCATGGAGCCCCCACCTGAAGAAACACATAAAGAAACTGGAGAAGGTTCAGAGGTTTGCGACGAGGCTTGTCCCAGAGCTACGAGGGATGGGATATGAAGAGCGGCTGAAGGAACTGAACCTTACGACACTAGAGAAAAGAAGGGAGAGAGGAGATATGATAGGGACATATAAATTACTCAGGGGAATTGACAAAGTGGAAATAGATGAAATGTTCACACGTAATAATAACAGAACGAGGGGACATGGGTGGAAACTGGAAACTCAGATGAGTCACAGAGATGTTAGGAAGTTTTCTTTTAGCGTGAGAGTAGTAGAAAAATGGAATGCACTTGGGGAACAGGTTGTGGAAGCAAATACTATTCATACTTTTAAAACTAGGTATGATAGGGAAATGGGACAGGAGTCATTGCTGTAAACAACCGATAGCTAGAAAGGCGGGATCCAAGAGTCAATGCTCGATCCTGGAAGCACATATAGGTGAGTACATATAGGTGAGTACACACACACACACACACACACACGATCCAAGAGCCAATGCTCGATCCTGCAGACACAACTAGGTGAGTACACACAACCAGTTGATTGACAGTTGAGAGGCGGGGACCAAAGAGCCGAAGCTGAACCCCTGCAAGCGCAAATAGGTGAGTACAAACAGGTGAGTAGACACACACACACACACACACACACACACACACACACACACACACACACACACACACACACACACACACACACACACACACACACACACACACATATTTGTTATGTGGTTAACACAAGTTAGAACATCATTCAGAAACCTAAGTAAGGAGGCATTTAGGGCGCTTTACACTGCCTACGTAAGGCCAGTCTTAGAGTATGCCGCCTCATCATGGAGTCACCATCTGAAGAAGCATATAATGAAACTGGAAAAGGTTCAGAGGTTTGCAACGAGACTCGTCCCAAAGCTACGAGGGATGGGGTATGAAGAGCGCCTGAGGGAACTATGCCTTACGACACTAGAAAGAAGAAGGGAGAGGGGGGACATGATAGGAACGTATAAGATACTCAGAGGAATTGACAGAGTGGACATAGACGAAATGTTCACACGGAATAGTAACAGAACGAGGGGACATGGATGGAAGCTTGAAACTCAGATGAGTCACAGAGATGTTAGGAAGTTTTCTTTTAGCGTGAGAGTAGTGGGAAAATGGAATGCACTTCAGGAACAGGTTGTGGAAGCAAATACTATTCATAATTTTAAAACCAGGTATGATAGGGAAATGGGACAGGAGTCATTGCTGTAAACAACCGATGCTCGAAAGGCGGGATCCAAGAGTCAATGCTCGATCCTGCAGACACAACTAGGTGAGTACAACTAGGTGAGTACACACACACACACACACACACACACACACATACACACACACACACACACACACACACACACACACACACACACACACACACACACACACACACACACACACACACGCACACACACACACACACACACACACACACACACACACGCTGGACCTATAGCAAATCTCTGTATTACTTTCACGTATATTCTTTGTGGAGCAATAGGGGCATCAGTTTCCATACTGATACAGTGTACTATATTGACTAGGATACTGATAGTGTGTGTTATGTAAATTTGTTGTGTAGATTTTTATATGCATATTTTCTTGGTTGCCAGCGTCGCATATGCGAAAATAATAATGAAAACATAGATACAACATACTAGTAGGTTCATTACATAACTTTCAATATCGAGCCATCAATTTAATATGCTCTAAAAAGTTCTTTGTGCAAACTTTATGTCGAAGCATGACTCTACTAGAAGGCGGTTGCTAATATTTTAATATACTGCGGTATACTAGCATAGTATATGCTAACACAACATGGGCTAGAAAAGCCTATATATATATAGGTAGGTGGCATTAAGTAATCTGATTTCGAATAAAACTCAGGTAAGCTGAAACAAAAAATATATTAGCACATCCACTTCTGTCTGAATTTTTGTTGCGACAGACAGACAAACAGACAGACAGACAGACAGACAGACAGACAGACAGACAGACAGATGCAGTGGGTGAACAGAAAAAAACATGGACATTCAAATGAATTAAAAAGTTCTGAGAGATAGGCTGGTCGTTAACAAGGTACATTAACTAGAGCGTGGAGTAGTTAGATGTAATTACACCTAGTGCTGAAGGAGTTGAAAGAACGGTGTGTGCTAGTGGGAGAGAGGAGTGTGTTTGTTTGATAGTGACAAGGAGGAGTGTGATAGTGACAGGGAGGAGTATGATAGTGACAGGGAGGAGAGTGATAGTGACAGGGAGGAGTGTGATAGTGACAGGGAGGAGAGTGATAGTGACAGGGAGGAGTGTGATAGTGACAGGGAGGAGTATGATAATGACAGGGAGGAGTGTGATAGTGACAGGGAGGAGAGTGATAGTGACAGGGAGGAGTATGATAGTGACAGGGAGGAGTATGATAATGACAGGGAGGAGTGTGATAGTGACAGGGAGGAGAGTGATAGTGACAGGGAGGAGAGTGATAATGACAGGAAGGAGAGTGATAATGACAGGGAGGAGTGTGATAGTGACAGGGAGGAGTATGATAGTGACAGGGAGGAGTATGATAGTGACAGGGAGGAGTGTGATAGTGACAGGGAGGAGTGTGATTGTGACAGGGAGGAGTGTGATAGTTACAGGGAGGAGTGTGATAGTGACAGGGAGGAGAGGAATAATGACAGGGAGGAGTGTGATAGTGACAGGGAGGAGTGTGAAATTGACAGGGAGGAGTGAGATAGTGACAGGGAGGAGTGTGATAGTGACAGGGAGGAGAGGAATAATGACAGGGAGGAGTGTGATAGTGACAGGGAGGAGTGAGATAGTGACAGGGAGAAGTGTGATGGTGGCTGGGAGGAGTGAGATAGTGACAGGGAGGAGTGTGATAGTTACTGGGAGGAGAGTGATAATGACAGGGAGGAGTGTAATAGTGAAAGGGAGGAGTGTGATAGTGACAGGGAGGAGTGTGATAGTGACAGGAAGGAGTGTGATGGTGACAGGGAGGAGTATGATAGTGACAGGGAGGAATGCGATAGTGACAGGGAGGAGAGTGGTAATGACAGGGAGGAGTGTGATAGTGACAGTGAGGAGTGTGATAGTGACAGTGAGGAGTGTGATAGTGACAGTGAGGAGTGTGATGGTGACAGGGAGGAGTGTGATAGTGACAGGGAGGAGTATGATAGTGACAGGGAGGAGTGTGATAGTGACAGGGAGGAGCATGATACTGACAGGGAGGAGTGTGATAGTGACAGGGAGGAGTATGATAATGACTGGGAGGAGTATGATAGTGACAGGGAGGAGCATGATAATGACAGGGAGGAGTGTGATGGTGACAGGGAGGAGCACGATAATGACAGTGAGGAGTGTGATGGTGACAGGGAGGAGTGTGATAGTGACAGGGAGGAGTATGATAGTGACAGGGAGGAGTGTGATAGTGACAGGGAGGAGCATGATACTGACAGGGAGGAGTGTGATAGTGACAGGGAGGAGCATGATAATGACAGGGAGGAGTGGGATGGTGACAGGGAGGAGCACGATAATGACAGGGAGTAGTGTGATGGTGACAGGGAGGAGTGTGATAGTGACAGGGAGGAGTATGATAATGACTGGGAGGAGTGTGATAGTGACAGGGAGGAGCATGATAATGACAGGGAGGAGTGTGATAGTGACCGGGAGGAGCATGATAATGACAGGGAGGAGTGTGATAGTGACAGGGGAGGAATGTGTTGGTGTATTGGTTACAGTGATGCTGAAGTGCTGTACTATGGCGAGGTTGGTGTTCTGTTGTGTTGATTATGTGTTTGATGAGAAAATCCGTATGAGCAGTGACGAGGGTTCGAGCCTATGCGGTGGGGGGTTCCCAGGCCCACGTCCCAGACAACCAGACCACGACATGGTCAAAAGGATTGCAACCAGGAGTTCTACTGAACACATTAGGGTTTCCTGAGGCTCATATCGAAGCCGGCTCTCCCCGGCTGGTCATCTACAAATGTCTGGGGCGTGTGCCTGGCAACACCCTCCGCATAAGTTCGAGTCCTCATCACTGCTCCTACGGATGTTGTCATTGGTGCAGACACGTTAGTGTTATTACCCTATGTTTATGTGTTTGATGTTGCTGTAATTTGCTAGAGTGTTGGTATTTTGTAGTTTTGTCGTTAAACTAGTGTGTTGTTCAGTGATGGCGTCAAGTGGTGTTTTCTCCTTGGTTTCGAGTGTGTTGCAAATGATTATATGTTGTGTTATGGTGTTGCTTAGTGGTGTTTGTCAGTGTGTTTGTGTTATTGAGGTGGTGCTGGTGTTGCCTTGTTTTGGAGTTGTTGATATAGTGACGGTGATGGTGTTCATGACACTATTGGCAGTGCCTAAGCGCGTAACACTTATGACAGTGTCAAGGTCATGACACTAATGACAGTGCCAAGGTCATGACACTAATGACAGCGCCAAGGTCATGACACTAATGACAGTGCCAAGGTCATGACAATAATGACAGTGCCAAGGTCATGACAGTGCCAAGGTCATGACAATAATGACAGTGCCAAGGTCATGACACTAATGACAGTGCCAAGGTCATGACAATAATGACAGTGCCAAGGTCATGACAGTGCCAAGGTCATGACAATAATGACAGTGCCAAGGTCATGACAATAATGACAGTGCCAAGGTCATGACACTAATGACAGTGCCAAGGTCATGGCAATAATGACAGTGCCAAGGTCATGACAATAATGACAGAGCCAAGGTCATGCCACTAATGACAGTACCAAGGTCATGACACTAATGACAGCGCCAAGGTCATGACAATAATGACAGTGCCAAGGTCATGACAATAATGACAGTGTCAAGGTCATGCCACTAATGACAGTGCCAAGGTCATGCCACTAATGACAATACCAAAGTCATGCCACTAATGACAGTACCAAGGTCATGACACTAATGACAGCGCCAAGGTCATGACAATAATGACAGTGCCAAGGTCATGACAATAATGAGAGTGTCAAGGTCATGCCACTAATGACAGTAACAAGGTCATGCCACTAATGACAGTACCAAGGTCATGACACTAATGACAGCGCCAAGGTCATGACAATAATGACAGTGTCAAGGTCATGCCACTAATGACAGTATCAAGGTCATGCCACTAATGACAGTACCAAGGTCATGACACTAATGACAGTACCAAGGTCATGACAATAATGACAGTGCCAAGGTCATGACAATAATGACAATGTCAAGGTCATGCCACTAATGACAGTGCCAAGGTCATGCCACTAATGACAATACCAAAGTCACGCCACTAATGACAGTACCAAGGTGATGCCACCAATGACAATACCAAGGTCAACACACTAATGACAGTTCAAAGGGAATTACACCACTGATAATGCTGTTGGCTAGTATGACATGTTTATACTAATTCCTAAACCTTTTCAAAAACAAAGAAAAATTAATCTGAACCTTCAAAAATTAAAATAAAATATATTAATTTAAAAGGAAATAAAATAATTTTTTTTATTTTTTATAGGAAAAATTAATTACCAGTGTCGGGAAAAATATAATACATAAAGACTGACGCTTGGGATCCTCTGAAGCAGTAATTAAGGTAAAGACTGAGACGCTTCAGTGGAGGGGAAAGTCTTGCTCTCAAGTGGAAATTATGTTCCAAGACTTCTGAGAAAATGACGTTAGAATTCGCTTCAGGACTCTGAAAGTCAAAGGGCAAGATGGTTGCTCTTTAAGGCACACTTTTCGAGATGCTTGCGTTCCTAAGACACTTGTTAGGATACTTGTCCTCGTGACACACTTGTCAGGAAACTTGTCCTCGTGACACACTTGTCAGGATACTTGTCCTCGTGACACACTTGTCAGGATACTTGTCCTCGTGACACACTTGTCAGGATACTTGTCCTCGTGACACACTTGTCAGGATACTTGTCCTCGTGACACACTTGTCAGGATGCTTGTCCTCGTAACACACTTGTCAGGATACTTGTCCTCGTGACACACTTGTCAGGATACTTGTCCTCGTGACACACTTGTCAGGATACTTGTCCTCGTGACACACTTGTCAGGATACTTGTCCTCGTGACACACTTGTCAGGATGCTTGTCCTCGTAACACACTTGTCAGGATACTTGTCCTCGTGACACACTTGTCAGGATACTTGTCCTCGTGACACACTTGTCAGGATACTTGTCCTCGTGACACACTTGTCAGGATACTTGTCCTCGTGACACACTCGTCAGGATACTTGTCCTCGTGACACACTTGTCAGGATACTTGTCCTCGTGACACACTTGTCAGGATACTTGTCCTCGTGACACACTTGTCAGGATACTTGTCCTCGTGGCACACTTCTCAAGATGCTTGACCTTGAGTGACACTCAAGATGGAATTCATAATGAGTGTGAATTTCCTTCAGATGATGGTCGCCCTTAAGACGTTCTTTAGCAGCGTTGTTATTTTTTTTCATGGATATTCCTGCGCGAGCCCTAAGCCTCTGGCTGGCCTACTAAGTATTGCTTGTTTCTGTTTTACTTGGGCAGAGTATGTGTATTTATGACTCGTATGGTCGCTTCAGTAAGATTTTGCTCCATGTGTTTAACAACTTCTTCTGCTCTGTTGAATCTAAGATGAAATCATAATAGGTTAGTAACTCTGCATTATTGTTAGATATGCTCCAGTGGTCTGTCGGACATTTCTCCACATTGCTGACATTTCCTCTCGTTTTCCGGAACCTGTAAGCCTATTTCCCATGCACATGGGTATCTAAGCCCGATGCGATGTAAGTGTACTTCTGTTGCTCTACTGCTCCCTTTCTTCAAAATAAGTGGTTCGTAGTTGGTTGAATTCTTGTACCAACCCGCAGATCCTGATGTTGTAACTGCTGTGTTGTGGTCACTGTACATCTTTTGCATTGCTCTGTTTCTAATTACTTTCTTAATCTGTGATAGACTCTATGGTATGTAACTGTTTACATTTCTTCTCTTAGTTGCAAGTTTTGCAGCTTCGTCTTCAATGTCATTTCATATTATTCCTACATGACTTGGCACCCAGTTGATAAGTACCCGACGGCCTTGACGTTTGAGTGTTTGCATTAATGATATGACATTTACAAGGTTTCAATGGGAGTTCTCGAATCTGTATGTATGATAACATGTTGTAGGTGTTCAGAAAGATCATGTTGCAAAGCCTTTTGAATGGCTAGCATCTCTGTAAAGTTGAACACCCATTTGAGAGTCTCCAACTATTTACTGCTTTAGTTTCCTGTTTCCTGCTTTAACTGCAGCTCCGGTTTCTTGTCCCTGCTGGTCTACTGATCTATCTGTGAAGTAAGTGAAGCTGTCGGATGCCAAGTTTCCTTCTATATGCATCTGTGCAATGTTACGTAGCAGCTGAGGATTAGTACTTTTTTCCTTCAAAAGCCATTATCTTAAAGTCTGCTGGCAGAGCTTTTCAAGGGGCTTGTATAACAAAGTCTGCATGTATTTCGTCGATACCACTCTCAGTGATTGTGTATGTTATATGGAATGTATTGATGGCCTTTATCGCACAATGGGTTCACCTGTGGCTATTGGAGGCTCTTCTGTCCCGAATTAGTGCTCCAGTGATTATATCGTTAAGTGAACTGATTCTAGGTCTAGTCAATATCTATTAATATTAATATCTCTAGTCAATAGTCAGCATGCGCACAGCAATCCCTTTTACCCTTATTTCAATCAACGTTAGCTTCGTTTCTAGTCTTAGGTTTAGTATTCTAATCCATGCTGATCCTCGCCTATGTGAATGATCACATTTTGGTACCAACTAGAAATATTAGGATACCGTTTGAGCAGCACAATTTGCATTACATAGGCTCCTACTTGAGCAGAAGGATCTCCATTACATCTCTCGTAAGTATGGTTTCAAATTGACAATTATCGGAAGACTGTTGGGATTATTGAGATCCCCCAGAATGCAACCCAACAAAGTGGTCTAACTCCCATTTACCTCCTTACTCTCACGTGAACAGTGGCATGAGGTGAAAGGAAATGTGCCAAATCATCTCTGTCCCACCATGGTCTTGAACGCGGGATCCACAGATGTGAGTCGTTGACATAAACTATTCTGCTATAGACGGTCTGCTGGCGATGGACTTCCACTGCTGTATCTGCGGAGTTTGCTGTCAATTTCCCAGCTGACATTTCCCAGCTAATATTTCCCAACTGACACTTCCCAGCTGACTTTTCTCAGCTGACATACGTTGCCAGCTGACATACGTTCAGGTGAAAGACCTGACCTACGTCCCGTCGTGAATGATTACGAACCTTTGCCAGGATTCTTCAAGTATTCACGCAACAAGTTACGGAACCTATACATCTCTCCTTATTCATGACAGCTTTACTGACGTTGATTAAACAGTTTATGAGCTCCGAAGTACTTCGAGGTCGTTTATAATATATTTGAATTGCACAGTAAAGTGTTTAATAAATGTTTGCAGAACCGCCGTCATTAAACAAAGATACAGAGGTCTCGTTTTTTCAAAAAGAAAAAGAAAAAAAATGCAGAGCTCTTGCAGAAACAAAAATACAAAATAAGATTCCGTACGAGGAAGATTTTGTAGGCTCTCGTCAGATAAATTACTTTGAGGAGGACTGCAAGACACTGCTAAGATGATGGAGCTCCTCTTGACGCCTGGGAGGCAGGCTGGAGACTTGCTCTAGATGAAGAGGGTAGTTAAGATGCCGCTGAGAGGGCACGAGGGCCCTGCAGGAAGCCACATCCCTGCTGCAGGTATTAACGGCCGCTTTTAAAGTCCCTTGTGTACGAGTTCCAGTTAATAACTCCACATCTTTTTTACCTTTTTTTTCTCTCTAGGAAAATTGGATTTTTTTTTTTATACGGCATCTATCTTAAGAATTTTTTTACAGTTTGTTTTTTTGCTGGACTTTTTTTTTTTAATCTTGGTCAGGATGATTTTTATTGTCTGCACTCACATTGCTGGTATCAGATGAGCAGTGGACACATTACTAAAGGGAGCTGAGCTGGGAAAAAATTCTAACTTTCAACATCCAAAGTGCAGTTCTATATTATATTTAATTAAAAATAATATGAATAATTAAAATAATATTTTAATAAAAGTTATTTAATAATAAAAATAATATTAAAAAACATATAATAATAATAATAATAATAATTATTATTAATAGTAATGTCTTCTCTTATACATAATAACAGGGAGTAAAAAGCCACACTTGAGTATTTATGAAATTTATGTTAGAATTTACACCAAGTCTTTCGCACTCTCCTGAGTGCCTTCTCAAGGCCTGAGTGTGTGATTAGGACGAGACTAACATCTCAACGTCTAATGAGGCTGCTATCTTGGGTTCAATCCTCTTATCCTTCTTGACCGTCTGACCAGGTCACCTCTATTCCCGACTGCTGATGTTCCTGCGGTAATGTCCTCTACGGAAATATGGTCATGAGTGCTTCCTGTATTCCTGCTATTCTAAGAACTGGAGGTGTTATTAATAAAGGTGTTCATCTGGATCCTATCCAGAGGAACCAGATTATCTGGATGCTATCTAGATTAATAATAATAATAAGAACAATATTAATCATTATTATTATTATTATTGTAATTATACTTTACCATTGTAACAAAAATATTTAACTACACATTTTAGAGGCAGTGGGAAGAAAAGCGGAGGGGGGAAGAAAAGCGGAGGGGGGAAGAAAAATACAACTGTTTCCCCCCATTGGGGAATATTCCCGCCTATTATCACCTATGCTCCTTGATTTACAACGGAATCGTCAACATGCATAATTAGGGTATTTCACCTGTAATTATAAAAGTAATTAGACGTGCCTGGAGTTAATTAGAAGGAGGAAGAATATCGACGACGCTTAAAGCGTATGACGAATACGACAGCTGAGGCCGAATGCAAAGCTGATTGCAGGATCACCAATTGCTTTCAGGGTATTTAACAGCAGTTCCGGAGCCTAATTGGTGATTAGACATAATAGGGGAGCTAGTTTAGCATAGATCTGCTATCGCTTGTATGGATAGGATGAAAGAGCGAGGCAGGGAACACCGACTAACACACCGAGGTGAGTGTTGACTGTGAAGAGTGTTTCTGTGGGTGTGTTGATGGTGCTGAGGGAGTGTGTTGCGTGGGTGTTGGTGGTGTGGGAGTGTATTGCGTGGGTGTTGGTGCTGTGGGAGTGTATTGCGTGGGTGTTGGTGGTGTGGGAGTGTATTGCGTGGGTGTTGGTGCTGTGGGAGTGTATTGCGTGGGTGTTGGTGGTGTGGGAGTGTATTGCGTGGGTGTTGGTGCTGTGGGAGTGTATTGCGTGGGTGTTGGTGCTGAGGGAGAGTATTGCATGGGTGTTGGTGGTGTGGGAGTGTATTGCGTGGGTGTTGGTGCTGAGGGAGTGTATTGCGTGGGTGTTGGTGCTGTGGGAGTGTATTGCGTGGGTGTTGGTGCTGTGGGAGTGTATTGCGTGGGTGTTGGTGGTGTGGGAGTGTATTGCGTGGGTGTTGGTGCTGTGGGAGTGTATTGCGTGGGTGTTGGTGGTGTGGGAGTGTATTGCGTGGGTGTTGGTGCTGTGGGAGTGTATTGCGTGGGTGTTGGTGCTGAGGGAGAGTATTGCATGGGTGTTGGTGGTGTGGGAGTGTATTGCGTGGGTGTTGGTGCTGAGGGAGTGTATTGCGTGGGTGTTGGTGCTGAGGGAGTGTATTGCGTGGGTGTTGGTGCTGTGGGAGTGTATTGCGTGCATGTTGGTGCTGAGGGAGTGTATTGCGTGCGTGTTGGTGCTGTGGGAGTGTTGCGTAGGTGTTGGTGCTGTGGGAATGTATTGCGTGCGTGTTGGTGCTGTGGGAGTGTTGCGTAGGTGTTGGTGCTGTGGGAGTGTATTGTGTGGGTGTTGGTGCTGAGGGAGTGTATTGCGTGGGTGTTGGTGCTGTGGGAGAGTATTGTGTGGGTGTTGGTGCTGTGGGAGTGTATTGCGTGCGTGTTGGTGCTGTGGGAGTGTTGCGTAGGTGTTGGTGCTGTGGGAGTGTATTGTGTGGGTGTTGGTGCTGAGGGAGTGTATTGCGTGGGTGTTGGTGCTGTGGGAGAGTATTGTGTGGGTGTTGGTGCTGTGGGAGTGTATTGCGTGGGTGTTGGTGGTATGGGAGTGTATTGCATGGGTGTTGGTGGTGTGGGAGTGTATTGCGTGGGTGTTGGTGGTGTGGGAGTGTATTGCGTGGGTGTTGGTGGTGTGGGAGTGTATTGCGTGGGTGTTGGTGCTGAGGGAGTGTATTGCGCGGGTGTTGGTGGTGTGGGAGTGTACTGCGTGGGTGTTGGTGCTGTGGGAGAGTATTGCGTGAGTGTTGGTGCTGTGGGAGTGTATTGCGTGGGTGTGGGTGCTTTGGGAGAGTATTGCGTGGGTG
The DNA here is from genome assembly GCF_040958095.1 of Procambarus clarkii. NCBI lineage: Eukaryota > Metazoa > Arthropoda > Malacostraca > Decapoda > Cambaridae > Procambarus > Procambarus clarkii. The sequence continues at coordinate 30,954,207 of NC_091159.1, read as the reverse complement.
TTGGTGGTGTGGGAGTGTATTGCGTGGGTGTTGGTGGTGTGGGAGTGTATAGTGTGGGTGTTGGTGCTGAGGGAGAGTATTGCGTGGGTGTTGGTGCTGTGGGAGTGTATTGCGTGGATGTTGGTGCTGTGGGAGAGTATTGTATGGGTGTTGGTGATGTGGGAGAGTATTGTATGGGTGTTGGTGATGTGGGAGTGTATTGCGTCACATAGCTGCAACATGTGCAACCAACACCGTCACACACCTGCAACATGTGCAACCAACACCGTCACACGGCAGCAACATGTGCAACCAACACCGTCACACACCTGCAACATGTGCAACCAACACCGTCACACGGCAGCAACATGTGCAACCAACACCGTCACACACCTGCAACATGTGCAACCAACACCGTCACCGTCGTGTTGGTGCTGAGGGAGAGTACTGCGTGGGTGTTGGTGCTGTGGGAGTGTATTGCGTGGATGTTGGTGCTGTGGGAGAGTATTGTATGGGTGTTGGTGATATGGGAGAGTATTGTATGGGTGTTGGTGATGTGGGAGTGTATTGCGTCACATAGCTGCAACATGTGCAACCAACACCGTCACACACCTGCAACATGTGCAACCAACACCGTCACACGGCTGCAACATGTGCAACCAACACCGTCACACACCTGCAACATGTGCAACCAACACCGTCACACGGCAGCAACATGTGCAACCAACACCGTCACACACCTGCAACATGTGCAACCAACACCGTCACACAGCAGCAACATGTGCAACCAAGGCCGTCACACGGCAGCAACATGTGCAGCCAACACCGTCACACGGCAGCAACATGTGCAACCAACACCGTCACACAGCAGCAACATGTGCAACCAAGGCCGTCACACGGCAGCAACATGTGCAGCCAACACCGTCACATAGCTGCACCATGTGCAGCCAACACCGTCACACGGCAGCAACATGTGCAGCCAACACCGTCACACAGCTGCACCATGTTCAACCAACACCGTCACACAGCAGCAACATGTGCAGCCAACACCGTCACACGGCAGCAACATGTGCAGCCAACACCGTCACACGGCAGCAACATGTGCAACCAACACCGTCACACAGCAGCAACATGTGCAACCAAGGCCGTCACACGGCAGCAACATGTGCAGCCAACACCGTCACATAGCTGCACCATGTGCAGCCAACACCGTCACACACCTGCAACATGTGCAACCAACGCCGTCACACACCTGCAACATATAATCCCCCACTCCCCCCCCCACCACCCTTAATAATTTCATGAGCCCACCATCCGCCTCAGATGACAGTGAAGGCCTTTTTTTCCCACACTCAAAAATAGCACATTTCTCATGATTTTTCCCTGTCTAAACCCATTTCTCATCATCTTTTCTAAATCTAAACAATTGTGTTCTTTTTGGCGATAGCGATCCGCTACTTTATTTATGTTCAAGTTTTATAGCGTTTGACATTCTTCATCTTGTAAAGCTGCAGTAGCTTTGACACCAAATTTCCTTCAATTTTCAACCTCAAGAGAGTGTCTAGTGGTCTCCTGAACGAGAGATTGTCCCAATTATTCTTACATTAGGTTCAGGGTTCCGGACGGTCGTAAACATTGTCACTTCCATTACCTATGTGTGTGAGGGAGTGGATGATTTGTTTTCATGTTATTGTATTCTCTCCAAATTCTAGATTGTTTACCGATTGTTTAATTTGATTATTTGATTGTTTAATTTCTGCTGTCTTCCGGTCATTGTTCTGCTTGTCATTTTGGCCAACAATCTTAGTAGATAACGCCTCTCTAGTTTTAACATTATCTTTATTCTAATAAGATGGGATAATGGCAAGTTTTACCATTCTTTTCAGACATATTTTCAACATATATTCTCTTTATACTGTTTCATTTATTCCTTTCCAAATATTCCTCATAGAATGGCAATAATATTATGAAAAATATATAGTAGTTGATCATGATAATATTAATACTAATTATCTCTGACTTTTGATGTCATAACACTCTACAACTATGAAACTATGACCCAAGGCTCTTGGAGACCCTCCATATGACTCCTGACCTCTGACCCATGACCTTTGATGCTATAACTATAACCAAAACCGCTGGACCCAAATGTTTGACCCTAACCTATAAGATCTCCCCTTTCACCAATGCCCCTTGACCCCACCCCCCACCATCACCCCCACCATCTGATAACCCTCTGAACTTTAATCTTTTGCCTTTGACCCTTGATCAAAATTAATCTCTTATCACCATATTGCCTTCCGTTCAAAAGGGGGAAGAGAGAAAGCGGATGAGGCAGTGAAGGAGAGGCGGGGATAATCGTTTTTCCCCCAGTGTTTACAACTAAGAAAATATATCTGTCAAAAACACGCAGGCGCTCGCGCACTCACACACACACACACACACACACACACACACACACACACACACACACACACACACACACACACACACACACACACACACACACACACACACACACACTCACGTTGACTTTCATGACCTTTTGACCCGAAAATTAATTACGGGTGCCGGGAGCGTCTTTGTGCTCCTCCGATCTCGTGTGTTGGCGATGGCTTTGTTGTCTCGTCTCTGGCACCAGCCCGCGGCATCAAACCAGTTCACTTATTGCCCTTTATTACACGGCAATTATCGTTGTCTTGTAGCTACAACCTAGACATTGTCTTGCACTGAATTTGCTCGCAAGACAGAGCAAACAGGCCTTTGTCCCGTTAATAGCCGCCTTCTATCTGGTTCTACTTATCTTGGGTCTTGATTACACATAAATCAAGTTTTGTTTATACCCACTGATGTAGACTGGGCTTTAGGGCAATTGTCCGGCTTATTGCAGATTAGTGTTCGATCCCCGATGGTCCAATGGTTTGCGTACTGTTTCTTCACTGAGTCCTCTCCTTGCTCCTCTGTCCTCATATCTTTTGCAAGAGCTAAATATTCATATTGGATTAGTGCTTTCTCCTCATAATTATCTTACCTCTCCCAGCTCTTAGTCCGTCTCATTTACCTTCTGTATCTTATGTATAATCATACAGTCTCCTGATAATTATCTTTTTAATTTATACGCAAGATGCAGTATTTTATATACGTAGTTATTGTGTTTCAAGACATCATAGGATTGGCCCTGTCAAAGAATGATAACGAATAGGTTGCTGATGTTTAAAATGACAGATCAAACCTTTTCTTTTACCATTTAATAGTTATTCGTCATATTAAGTTGAAGGACTTTTCTTCTAATGAAGGTATTGAGTTGAAGGACTAATGTTTATGTGTGTACCTGTCTTAAGGGGGTATCTCCGTGTTGTTCAGTGAGGTGTATAGGTGAACAGAAACAAGGAAGTATATAATGAACATGGACTCACACGAAGTCGCACATTAGAATATCTTCAGCAGGTGGATTTATAATCTTTGAATAACTAATTGATGTTCGCAACCACACACACGCTCACACGCTCACACGTGAACACACACACACACACACACACACACACACACACACACACACACACACACACACACACACACACACACACACACACACACACACACACACACACACACACACACACACACACACACACACACACACACACACACACACACACACACACACACACACACACACACCTGTCCTCGCCCACACTTAGGGTGGGCGAGGACAGGTACACAGAGAATGACAAAGAGGTGTGTGAAGAACTCAACAAAAGGTTCCAGGAGGTCTTTACAATAGAACAGGGAGATGTCGCGGCGCTAGAAGAGGTGGCAGCAAACCAGGTGACCTTGGATAGGTTCGAAATTACAAGAGATGAGGTCAAGAAGCACCTATTGGAGCTGGATGTGAGAAAAGCTGTTGGGCCGGATGGAATCTCGCCATGGGTATTGAAAGAGTGTGCAGAAGCAATTTGCCTAACACTCTCCATAGTGTATAGTAGGTCACTGGAAACGGGGGACCTACCAGAAATATGGAAGACTGCTAATGTAGTACCAATATACAAAAAGGGTGACAGACAAGAGGCACTGAACTACAGGCCAGTGTCCTTAACTTGTATACCATGCAAGGTGATGGAGAAGATTGTGAGAAAAACCTAGTAACACATCTGGAGAGAAGAGACTTCGTGACAACCCATCAACATGGGTTCAGGGAGGGTAAATCTTGCCTTACAGGATTGATAGAATTCTACGATCAGGTGACAAAGATTAAACAAGAAAGAGAAGGGTGGGCGGACTGCATTTTTTTGGACTGTCGGAAAGCCTTTGACACAGTACCCCATAAAAGGTTGATGCATAAGCTAGAGAAACAGGCAGGAGTAACTGGTAGGGCGCTCCAGTGGATAATGGAGTACCTAAACAATAGGAAGCAGAGAGTTACAGTGAGGGGTGAGACCTCAGACTGGCGTGAAGTCACCAGTGGAGTCCCACAGGGCTCTGTACTTGGACCTATCCTGTTTCTGATATACGTAAATGATCTCCTAGAGGGTATAGACTAATTCCTCTCAATGTTTGCTGACGACGCCAAAATTATGAGAAGGATTAAGACAGAGGAGGACAGCTTGAGGCTTCAAGAAGACCTGGACAAGCTGCAGAAATGGTCGAACAAATGGCTGTTAGAGTTTAATCCAAGCAAATGTAACGTAATGAAGATAGGGGTAGGAAGCAGGAGACCAGATACAAGGTATCACTTGGGAGATGAAATACTTCAAGAGTCCGAGAGAAAGACCTGGGGGTTGATATCACGCCAAACCTGTCCCCTGATGCTCATATCAAGAGGATAACAGCAGCAGCATATGCCAGGTTGGCTAACATAAGAACGGCCTTTAGAAACTTGTGTAAGGAATCTTTCAGAACATTATATACCACATATGTCAGACCAATCCTGGAGTATGCGGCACCCGCATGGAGTCGATATCTAGTCAAGCATAAGACTAAAATGGAAATGGTTCAAAGGTTTGCCACCAGACTAGTACCCGAGCTGAGAGGTATGAGCTACGAGGAGAGACTACGGGAATTAAACCTCACTTCGTTGGAAGACAGAAGAGTTAGGGGGGACATGATCACCACATTCAAGATCCTCAAGGGAATTGACAGGGTTGATAAAGACAGGCTGTTTAACACAAGGGGCACACGCACTAGGGGACACAGGTGGAAACTGAGTGCCCAAATGAGCCACAGAGATATTAGAAAGAACTTTTTTAGTGTCAGAGTGGTTGACAAATGGAATGCATTAGGAAGTGATGTGGTGGAGGCTGACTCCATACACAGTTTCAAGTGTAGATATGATAGAGCCCAATAGGCTCAGGAACCTGTACACCTGTTGATTGACAGTTGAGAGGCGGGACCAAAGAGCCAGAGCTCAACCCCTGCAAGCACAACTAGGTGAGTACAACTAGGTGAGTACACACACACACACACACACACACACACACACACACACACACACACACACACACACACACACACACACACACACACACACACACACAGACACACACACACACACACACACACACACACACACACACACACACACACACATGAACACACACTCTCATTCTTCTCAATGTTTGCTGATGATGCAAAAATTATGAAAAGAATCAAGACAGATGAAGATATAAAGAGACTACAGGACTACTTGAACAAACTGGAGGAATGGTCTAGAAAATGACTACTAAAGTTCAACTCAGGAAGGTGTAAGGTAATGAAATTAGGTGAAGGGAGCAGAAGGCTGAACAGAAGGTACCATCTGGGAGGTGAAATCCTGCATGAGCCAAATAGAGAGAAAAATCTGGGGGTTGATATCACACCGAACCTGTCTCCAGAGGCCCACATCAAAAGAAAATCATTAGCGGCATATGCTAGGTTGGCCAACATAAGAACTGCCTTTAGAAACTTGTGTAAGGAATCGTTCAGGACCCTGTATACCACTTATGTCTGACCAATCCTGGAATATGCAGCTCCAGCCTGAAGTCCATACCTAGTTAAACACAAGATAAAGTTAGAGAAGATTCAGAGGTATGCCACCAGACTAGTCCAGGAACTGACTGATATGAGCTACGAGGAAAGGCAAAGGGAGCTGAATTTCACGTCCCTGGAAAACAAAAGAGCAAGGGGAGACATGATAACCACCTACAAAATTCCCAGGGAAATTTACAGGATGGACAAAGACAAATTCTTTAGCTCGGGTGGATAACGAAGAAGGGGACACAGGTTTAAACTTAGTACCCAGATGAGCCACAGAGACATAAGAAAGATTTTTTTCAATGTCAGAGTAGTTAACAAATGGAATGCATTAGGCAGTGATGTGGTGGAGGCAGACTCCATACACAGTTTCAAATGAAGATTTGATAGAACCCAGTAGGCTCAAGAATCTGTACACCAATTGATTGACGGTTGAAATGAGGACCAAAGAGACAAAGCTCAAGCCCCCTCAAGCACAGCTAGGTGAGTACAACTAGGTGTACAACAAGGTGAGTACACACATACACACACACACACACACACACATCATATATGTACTCGATTAGGTGAGTACATTAGTGTGTGTGTGTGTGTGTGTGTGTGCGGAAAGATAATTAGTTGATTGACAGTTGAGACGCGGACCCAAAGAGCCGGAGTCCATGCCCAGCAAGCACAACTAGGCGAATACACACACACACAGGATAATATTCACCCACCGACATATATTCTGCTGCTGGTTACATTTACAACAACATATTATCCAGTACACATTGCACGTCAAAAAGTCAATCAAGCAATACGTTAATGTCTGCCGTCCACACAGACGCTCGGTGCAGCCGTCCCTCAGTACGGAGTGGTTCACAGTGCCAACTTTTTCTTATCTAAATAACGACAAACATTTTACATGCAACACATCCATCATCATCCACTCTGGTATATTTGTAATGTCAAATGTTGAATTTATGAGATGTCAAAAATATTTGCCGAGAATATTTCATGTTTTACTTTCCTCGGGCATTTCTCTACTGATTTTTAGTATTTTCTCATTACAGGCAAAAAAAGTTTTACATCTAACACTACACAAAGTTTGCTTTATACACACACACACACACACACACACACACACACACACACACACACACACACACACACACACACACACACACACACACACAC
>NC_091159.1:30937043-30942043 GCF_040958095.1 Procambarus clarkii | reverse complement strand
TATTCATAAGACAACCTCAAGATTATCCCAGGTATTAGTGTCTCATGCCGCTCATATCACACACTGGGCAGTCATGTTGGCCTGGTTATTATGTGGCTTTCAATTTTATATGTTGGTCTTTGTTTGGTCTGGGGTGGGCAGTGGTGTGGATTATGGTCGTTGTCCTTGTTTGGTCTGGGGTGGTCAGTGGTGTGGATTATGGTCGTTGTCCTTGTTTGGTCTGGGGTGGGCAGTGGTGTGGATTATGGTCGTTGTCCTTGTTTGGTCTGGGGTGGTCAGTGGTGAGGATTATGGTCGTTGTCTTTGTTCGGTCTGGGGTGGTCAGTGGTGTGGATTATGGTCGTTGTCTTTGTTTGGTCTGGGGTGGTCAGTGGTGTGGATTATGGTCGTTGTCCTTGTTTGGTCTGGGGTGGTCAGTGGTGTGGATTATGGTCGTTGTCCTTGTTTGGTCTGGGGTGGTCAGTGGTGAGGATTATGGTCGTTGTCTTTGTTCGGTCTGGGGTGGTCAGTGGTGTGGATTATGGTCGTTGTCTTTGTTTGGTCTGGGGTGGTCAGTGGTGTGGATTATGGTCGTTGTCCTTGTTTGGTCTGGGGTGGGCAGTGGTGTGGATTATGGTCGTTGTCTTTGTTTGGTCTGGGGTGGTCAGTGGTGAGGATTATGGTCGTTGTCTTTGTTTGGTCTGGGGTGGTCAGTGGTGTGGATTATGGTCGTTGTCTTTGTTTGGTCTGGGGTGGTCAGTGGTGTGGATTATGGTCGTTGTCCTTGTTTGGTCTGGGGTGGGCAGTGGTGTGGATTATGGTCGTTGTCCTTGTTTTGTCTGGGGTTCTTGAGGTTATCTTGTGATGATTTCGGGGCTTAGTGTTTTGCGGCCCGGTCTTCGACCAGGCCTACACCCCCATGATGTAGCAGCTGCAGCTGTCTAACTCCCAGGAACCTATTTACTGCTAGGAAACAGAAGCATCAGCGTGAAAGAAACATTTTGCCCATTTGTCTCCTCCTCCACCGGGGATCGAACCCGGAACCTCAGGACTACGAATCCGAAGCGCTGTCCACCCAGGTGTCAGCGTTATTATCCTTGGCGTTATACCTTTATTCCGTTATTCTGGTTAACTCCACTTTTCTTTTTTTTCTGTTATTGTCTCTGGCGATGAAGAATATTCTCCTTATTCAAGTTGATGTCACACTTTGGTAGCCACAGGCACTCATCCCAACTTACAGAAGTTAGAGCACTTTGTTACACAAAAATAGTTCGTTTATTTTCTGGAACCTATCACAGCGACCTGACCTGTCCTAGGTCTAAATAAACAATCTTAGGTTTAACATACGCAATCATTGGCCTAATTATGAAGGTCTGTACTGTACAAGGTCTAGTAATCTCTACAAAATTTATATTGCCAAAAAACACAACAAAAGCTTTGACATCTTTTTGGTTGGAAGGATCTTTATTCCGTTCATTCCATCCCTAGTTTGCCTAAGGAACTAAAGTTATAAGGGGGTAAGTTGCGTGATCCTTGGCTCAATGGTTCTCCCTCTATCTCTGGCGCGTTGACCGTTGGATCACCGGCTCACTGGAAGGGGGTTCATTGACCTCCCCTTCCCCCATACACCCCTCTCGAACCTTCTTTCTATGACCACTGGTTCACTGGTTCATACACAAGCTTAGTGTGATCGAATTATATATGCAAGTGCATGTGCGGGCATTTCTGAATTTTTCTATAAACTTTCAGAGATACGGAAGGGTTTGACTCTTTACAAAATCGTGTGTACCTGGAGAAAGATTTTTTAGGTTGATGTGGAAGATGGCTTCGAGTGATTTTTTGGCGGAAGGTGTGAAGAGCAAAGAGCCTTTACTGGAGATTGTGAAAAGAATAATGGCAACTTTTGAAATTTGCTGATGACGAAAATATTCAAGAGAGGTTGGGAAGGGATGCTTGGGAGCCAGAATCTCCGCATCTCAGTGATTCGGACGTTGTTCGGTAAAAAGACAGACCAAGTCAGAGAGAGAGAGAGAGAGAGAGAGAGAGAGAGAGAGAGAGAGAGAGAGAGAGAGAGAGAGAGAGAGAGAGAGAGAGAGAGAGAGAGAGAGAGAGAGAGAGAGGGAGAGAGAGAGAGAGAGAGAGAGAGAGAGAGAGAGAGAGAGAGAGAGAGAGAGAGAGAGAGAGAGAGAGAGAGAGAGAGAGAGAGAGAGAGAGAGAGAGAGAGAGAGAGAGAGAGAGAGAGAGAGATGTCGGAAAATCCGACACCATTTAATATCATACAGACAGATAATAAGTGCTGCTGTATTACCAACAAGTTACCCATAGAAAACGTAACTTGTAGTGGAATTACCGTCTATAGAAAACGGGATATCATCACCACATACTATTATAATTCACCAGCTATTCTGCTGGGAATTATTCTTAAATACATTAGTCTTTGGACTTTACCATCATAAAAACATCTTATATAAATTAACTTAATTATCAATATTAAAGTAGAGTAAATGTGACCCTTCTATCACTTTCTGAAATCTGGACAAAGTAGGCCAGGCGTCAGAAGGAGGAAGGGGCAGCCATTATTGTTTATTGAGACCAGAGGCTCACACGGGAGCAAATTCGGCTCCTGTTAAATTTACTTGGACGTAGTGTTATGGAAACTAAAAGTGTACCATTATCAACACGCTGTCTACAAATTCAAGTTAAGTGTCTATCCGAAACCCATTATCTATCATTAGTGGCCATTAATGTCATTGGGTAGGGTTATCCGGTTAGATCACATGGAAGCCTCAAACTAAAGGTAATTAAGCCAGGTCCTCATGTTCCATGTACTGTTTTCTCTGATATACTTGTCATATATAGGATTCTGGCTTCACAGCTAGCGCACTTTTGACAGGTCAAGACGAGGATGCAAGATTATGTGCACCAGTTACTGGGTGATAGAAGCTACCTCAAAGAGGATAATTTGGTGTCTACACCCTAGTTATACCTGGTGGACTAACCTGCTGTACTATAAGATAAGGAACCTCATCAATGTATGTAGCTATTACTGTAATTTGATTGGCTGCATATATATTAATATAATAACCCCCCCTAATGTGTAGAGGATCGATTTGTGAGATTAAGAGATTATTGCAGAAATACAGTCCACTTATCATTATACAAATTGCTATCGAAGTATATAAATTAACGTAAATATAAATTCATATAAATTAAATAAATATAAATCTCACAGGTCGGTTCCCACATTATTTGGACCTTCGGAACCGGAATATTCGGTCCTATGAACCCACATTTGGTCATCTTAGTACCGGATGAACAAGTTATCCAGTGGATTCATTAAATATACTAGTGCAGTGTTATTTAAACAAAGCCAGTCAAGACAGCGGCGTTGCCTCGTGGGAGCTCAGGAGCCTCCCTCAGCCCAGTTCAGCTTCGTCAGCGGTTTCATGCACACCCACAGATATTTGGTGGCGTGTTATTTCGTGAAATGACAGCGCTAATATAAAATCCAGCCAAATTAGTGACTGTGTCTTCGCGAGATTGTTCACGGATTTCGTGGTGTTACATTTCGCGAGAGATTATCTACGAATTTTGTGGACTTTATTTCGCGAGGTCACTAATAATATTTAATACTTCTAGATAATATTAGAAGTTTCATAGAGGCTAATTAAGAGGCTATTAACAATAATTGTGTATATTATTTCTCCAAAATAGAGAATTATTTCATATATATTGCACTAGTGATCACAGTATAATATTTACTAATTGCCAACCCACAACAGGGTAGGATATGACTAGTTGAACTATTATTGTTCATCCTAGTCCCATTATTACAATAGTCAGTTGTACTATATTGATCAACCTAACACCATTAATGAATGGTGCAAACCCTATTTTGGGTGTAATTTTTATCAACTCGAGTTGAGTTGTATATATAATAAATTACTTATGATCATTACACCTTTGAGTGATTAATTAGTGTCTCTACCATCCTAGGGTGATATAGAAGAGCTAACCTAAAGGTACTTCCAGTGACACTGGTTTATCACTCAAATCATTAGTGTGTATGATTGTATATATATATAATGTGTATTAATTTTAAGTGCTAACCTCTAGTAGAGGTAGGATTATTGCCTAGTGAGTTCAGAATTTACCCTAGGCTACCATTAGTGCTTGTTCAGTATTATGAGCAGCCCAAATACAAGCCCCACAAGGCTTCACCAACTAGCCAGGATGGATAATGCAGGGAGAATGAAAAGAACCCTTGCAGGTCTGAAAGGCCACTTAACAAGACAGATCAAGAAATGTGAAGATTTGTCACAACAGTTGATTATGCTGACCTGGAAAGCTATTATCAAGCAGCTGCAGGTAAATTTGAGCAAATCAAATGTCAAATAGCAACATATGTGGCTGAACTTGCCAACACTAATTTATCAGAAACAGAAATAGACGACATTATGGTTGATCTTGCGAATTATGAAGATCAGACTCAGGCCACGTTACAGCCTTATGTCAAATTAATTGCCCAGAACAAGGCAACAGCAACAACAACAACAGTTGCATCTAATACGAGTCAAGCAGAAGCTCGACTCCCTCCAATTAATTTACCCACTTTCTCAGGAAAAGATGAGGAAGATTGGGACGAATTTTGGAACAAATTCGTTGACCTTGTAGACTCAAAACAATCTTTACCAAAGAGTAGTAAATTCTCTTATTTGCAAGGCCAATTATCAGGTGAGGCTAAAACAGTAGTATCCCATCTGAGATTAACTAATGACGGCTATGATCTGGCAGTAAAACTCCTCAAGGATAATTATGCTGATCCAGAAGTAAGAACATCACATTTAGTTCATGAGCTGTTGCATTTACCCCCACCGGAGGCTTCAGCTGATTCACTCCAAGTCTTCAAGCTGGAGGTAGAATCATTGATCAATGCCCTCAGCCTGACAGCAGATACAAACGGGGCTGAGTGGGTCTTGAAAATAATTGTCCAGGAGAAAATACCTAGGGACATATTGAGA
>NC_091159.1:30882043-30932043 GCF_040958095.1 Procambarus clarkii | reverse complement strand
CCTAACCTACGTCGAACTATACATAGAGTTGTTAACGTATGACAATATTTATTTTATAAACGAGAACAAACCCAGTTTAATGGAGGTGTGACGTTCCAGTACGTTAAAAATCGATGAATGAGTCTTGGGGGACGGCCGCTGCTTTAACGAACCTGGTCTGAGGACAGGTGTTGCTCATAACAACGGGCTGTCTTCTTTGGCACAACCACTTCATGTTGGATGCTTGTCAATTGATGTGAAGGAAGGGGGAGAGGGACGGAACTAAAGAACCGAAACGTCGTCGTCTCTTCAATTTCTAGTGTATGGTTTGGTCAACATTTTTCAGTCACGTTATTGTCACTCTTCATCTACAGACGGAACTAAAGTTTTTTCTCCACCTCCAGAAACAATGTGATTGACCGAGAGAAACATATAACGGAAAACGTGGGTAAGTAAAGCCACCATCCCAGCTAACTGACCAACCAGCAGGTATATACTACAGTCATGCGTATTGTCCAGGACTAATGTAAATTGTGTATATACACCGAGAAACGCGGTATATTCCTCTCGGTGTATACATTTACGTCGGGGAAAAAATTTAATTAAAAAATTCAAATATTCGCCCGTTTGTAATTACTCTCTGAAAAGCTACAGTATTATATATTAAAATAAATTGGACTTATCACTCCTATGCAGTATGCTAATTTGTTCATTAATGGTTTGACCATTAATTTGTAATCGTTTTTGTTATCATTTCAAGGACTTTAGCAATTGTAAGTTGTGAATCATTGGATTTGATGAGAATTCGAGATATTTTGATTAACGACATAATTGACTAATTTAGTCTCTTACTTACTTACTGACTTCGTTTAATTATTTATCTTATCTTTGTCTTAATCATCATAGTTATATTCATTTATATATATTTTTACGAAATATTTTTCTTCTTTCGTCATAGTTGATATACTTCCCTCATATATTTTCTTCCTCATTTCCTCCAGCTCTCTGTCCCTCCCTACTACATGTGCCCTCTCTCTCTCTGTCTCTCTCTCTCTCTCTCTCTCTCTCTCTCTCTCTCTCTCTCTCTCTCTCTCTCTCTCTCTCTCTCTCTCTCTCTCTCTCTCTCTCTCTCTCTCTCTCTCTCTCTCTCTCTCTGTCTCTCTATCTCTCTCTCTCTCTCTCTCTCTCTCTCTCTCTCTCTCTCTCTCTCTCTCTCTCTCTCTCTCTCTCTCTCTCTCTCTCTCTCTCTCTCTGTCTCTCTCTCTCTCTCTCTCTCTCTCTCTCTCTCTCTCTCTCTCTCTCTCTCTCTCTCTCTCTCTCTCTCTCTCTCTCTCTCTCTCTCTCACTATCCAGGACAATATCAGCCCCCCTCACAGAGCAATATCGGCCATAATTTAATTACGTTCAGTGCCTTTGAGAAACTTAGCCTCCCTTCCTCAGATTTTATAGGGGACTATCAAAGAGTTTTTAAACTGAAACCAGAGCATTACAGGAGGGCTCTGTGCCCACTACCCAACCTTCTCTTCATCGCTGGATCTGTCTTCTTAAATTATCTCTTTCTAGCTCTTACTCCACACATCTTTTTCTCTCTATCCGTCTCTCTCTCTCTCTCTCTCTCTCTCTCTCTCTCTCTCTCTCTCTCTCTCTCTCTCTCTCTCTCTCTCTCTCTCTCTCTCTCTCTCTCTCTCTCTCTCTCTCTCTCTCTCTCTCTCTCTCTTTCTCTCTCTCTCTCTCCCTCAGTCACTATCTTTTATCTAAGACTATGGGTTCATAAGGGCTGTTAAATGACGTGCCTACTGAAACTGCAAGCAAGAGCTGTAATTCTACCTCAACTCAGTTGAAACCTACTCCTAGAGGCCCATTTATTTCATGAGCCTATTATATGCATCAATAGAATAAAACTTCATTCATTAACAACATTAGCTAACAATCATATAAGGGACAGGATGAGCCTTTAGCCAACTGTGTGCCAGAGCCTTCATGTGATCTGTTGACCTGATGTCCCGTGTGTCAACCTGTTGAGCGAACAAGTTCCAGTTGCAAGTCAGGCTAGGAATGAATGATCGCTGATGAAGTGTTGTTCTTGAGAATGGCAGTTCCAACATGAGAATGTTGAAAGTTGCCTTTTGCTACGGGTGGCAACTGCTGGTTTTCCACGGAGTTGGACCAGTTGCGGAACTTTGAGATTGTTGTCCTTATATATAACAGTAAGACCATCAACGTCACGACTGTGTTGCAAGCTCCTACTATTTAGTTATGTATTTAAAGTTATGTATTCTCTCTCTCAATTTCTTTCTCTCTTTGTCTCTCTCTCTCTTTCTCGTTTGTGCATCAAATTATGTTCCCACTCACATTTTTCAGTTTAGGTTGTCATAATTTAATCTTACATATAGTTTTAATCTGCAGCCTTAATTTCTTTAGTTTCAGTTTCTCTCCATGTCTTCTGTAACCTTTATGAAAACTTTTTCCATTGTAACAAAGTTATGCATAAAATCTCTGACTATATTTGATTTGATTATCTTCACAAATGAACTCTAAAGGTTGTCCTTAAAGAGGCGTACTCTGAAAAACAAAGAAGGGGGGGTGGGGAGAGAGAGAGGAAAGACACTCTGGTTCGATACCCGGCAGAGGCAGAAACAAATAGGCAAAGTTTCTTTCACCTTGGTGCCCCTGTTCACCTAGCAGTCAATAGGTACCTGGGAGTTAGACAGCTGCTACGGGCTGCTTCCTGGGGGATGTGTCTAATTGAGAAATATGTGGTAAATATGAGTGTCTAATTTACTATCCTCGAGAGTTAGTAAATTAGACAACCGGCGGTTAGAAAGACGACGTCCAAGAGCTAACATCTCGATCCTCCAGACACACATAGTAAATTCAAAATAATAAATACACACGTTAAAACTCAAACCCTTGAACCTCTGCAACATTTCAATATTACTCAACATAGCTTCCTCTAATATCAACTGCACCTAAATGATTACTAAGAAAAAAAAGGAAACCTAAGCACTTAAGAAAACATTATTTTGATTTGATATAAAATACTTTGATATAAAAAAACATTCCTCGTTGCAGCGCCGCCAGCCTCTCAGAGACACTAGGTACCAACCAGCACCAACCAACCAAGTACTATCGCCAGGCAGACTTCACTTGAGTGCAGAAGTAAATAACGATTGAAAGAGATGTTTAAATAAATTAGTTGGCACGCTTCACCTTCGTGAGACAAAGAATAAATTAGTACCTGTAAATTCACCCTGTGATTTCTTTCAAGGAAAAAAAATTGAATTACACCTAATTTATTCATGTTTTATTTTAACTTGTAAGTGAAATAATTTTGTATTTGTTCCTGAAGGTTTTTATGTTTGATGTTCATCCTCATCAATATTATTTTTGTCTCTCCAGCACCCCATCAATGAAGTTAAGGCTCCAGCACCCCATCAATGAAGTTAGGCTCCAGCACCCCCATCAATGAAGTTAGGCTCCAGCACCCCCATCAATGAAGTTAGGCTCCAGCACCCCATCAATGAAATTAGGCTCCAGCACCCCCATCAACGAAGTTAAGGCTCCAGCACCACATCAATGAAGTTAAGCTCCAGCACCCCATCAATGAAATTAGGCTCCAGCACCCCCATCAACGAAGTTAAGGCTCCAGCACCACATCAATGAAGTTAAGCTCCAGCACCCCATCAATGAAATTAGGCTCCAGCACCCCCATCAACGAAGTTAAGGCTCCAGCACCACATCAATGAAGTTAAGCTCCAGCACCCCATCAATGAAGTTAGGCTCCAGGACCCCATCAACGAAGTTAAGGCTCCAGCACCACATCAATGAAGTTAGGCTCCAGGACCCCATCAATGAAGTTAGGCTCCAGCACCCCATCAATGAAGTTAGGCTCCAGCACCCCATCAATGAAGTTAGGCTCCAGCACCCCATCAATGAAGTTAGGCTCCAGCACCCCATCAATGAAGTTAGGCTCCAGCACCCCATCAATGAAGTTAGGCTCCAGCACCCCATCAATGAAGTTAGGCTCCAGCACCCCATCAATGAAGTTAGGCTCCAGCACCCCCATCAATGAAGTTAGGCTCCAGCACCCCATCAATGAAGTTAGGCTCCAGGATCCCATCAATGAAGTTAGGCTCCAGCACCCCATCAAGCATATTATGCTCCAGCACCCGGATGATTAGACAAACGACAATGAGAAAGGCAGGGTCCAAAGAGCTATGGTATTTCATGCAAAGAGGTGTGTGTGTGTGTGTAGCAGGAAATCACAGGCTACGTTAGATCTCCCCCCCCCCTCCATCCAGCAGGTCGGAATGTCGTGGAAATCCACACACAGAGCAGTGCGAGGTTGGACTTGCGTTCGATGCCCCGAACCTTGTGGTGGAGCGAGCAGCGTCCGGAGAGACGGGCGGGGTGTGTGTGTTGGCTCTGGCCTGCCTTCACGGACTGTCACGTGACGCGGGCAGACGGTACAGGGAGGGAATGTTAGTGAGCATTCTCTCTCGATCTCTCTATATCTGTTTGTCTGTCTGTTTGTCTGTCTGCCTGTCTGTCTGCCTGTCTGGCTGTCTGTCTGTCTGGGCTCTGAGAGATGGTCGCTCACCATCTCTCTCCCTCGCTTTCTCTCCTTCTCGCCTTCTATTTCTCCCTTATCTCTTTTTCTTTCGAATTTACTCTCTCTCTCTCTCTCTCTCTCTCTCTCTCTCTCTCTCTCTCTCTCTCTCTCTCTCTCTCTCTCTCTCTCTCTCTCTCTCTCTCTCTCTCTCTCTCTCTCTCTCTCTCTCTCTCTCTCTCTCTCTCTCTCTCTCTCTCCCTCTCTCTCTCTCTCTCTCTCTCTCTCTCTCTCTCTCTCTCTCTCTCTCTCTCTCTCT
Source organism: Procambarus clarkii (assembly GCF_040958095.1). Lineage (NCBI taxonomy): Eukaryota > Metazoa > Arthropoda > Malacostraca > Decapoda > Cambaridae > Procambarus > Procambarus clarkii. The sequence goes on along the minus strand of NC_091159.1, from coordinate 30,927,196 downwards.
CTCTCTCTCTCTCTCTCTCTCTCTCTCTCTCTCTCTCTCTCTCTCTCTCTCTCTCTCTCTCTCTCTCTCTCTCTCTCTCTCTCTCTCTCTCTCTCTCTCTCTCTCTCTCTCTCTCTCTCTCTCTCTCTCTCTCTCTCTCTCTCTCTCTCTCTCTCTCTCTCTCTCTCTCTCTCCCTCTCTCTCTCTCTCTCTCTCTCTCTCTCTCTCTCTCTCTCTCTCTCTCTCTCTCTCTCTCTCTCTCTCTCTCTCTCTCTCTCTCTCTCTCTCTCTCTCTCTCTCTCTCTCTCCTCGTTGTTGACTATCACATCACATCTTTTTTGCAATTCATGTATAGAGTCCATCCATCTCAGTTCCCAGAATATTTCACCTCTTCTCTTCCTGAGAATTGTAAATGCAATTTCTAATATCATTTTAGGTCGTCGGGGTCCTCAGGTTCAATATCTCCCGAGTCCGGTGGTCCCTCCTCTGTCCATCTGTATGTCTTTGTTTACCTGTTCTTGTCTTTAGGCGTGACCATCATCTTCTCTCACCTATTTGTATGTAGGTATATGTGTATGTATGTATATGTATATAATTACGAAGGACAAATGCAATTAGAAATGACTTGAACGCTTTCGTGTTAATCACCACATTTTCATAAGTATTTCATTGACTGTCCTTTTAAAAAATATGTTCATTAACACGCCTTGTGAGCGAATGGGTTTGTGTTTGATTTCTGGCCAGGGAGGAATGACTGGGCACTAATACTTCAGTGTTCACCTCTGTTGAACCAGCAGTAATTTCGTTCCTGATTATTAGCTGATTTCCGGGTCGTGTGCCAGGGGAAAATCAGATGGGTAAGTCTTAACATGATCTACGAGAAGGTAATGTGAATTTATCAAGGAGTTTCGAATTTAAACTAAGATATGTAGTTTATGGGAAGTCCCCGTGGCGCAGTGGTAACGCACTCGCCAGGCGCATCGCGAGCGCTTTGGCCTGGGCTTGTATCCTGGGTGGGGGAGGATTGAACTGGGCGCCAATCCTTAACTGTAGCCTCTGTTCACCCAGCAGTAAAGGGGTACCTTGCTGTCAAACGATTTGGCGGGTCGTATTCCAGGGGGGGAAATTAAGATTAACGACCTTCCTGAAACGCTATGCGTGCTAGTGGCCTTTACAAGCATGTAAGAACTCTTGTATATATAAAAATAAAATTGAGGAGAGAGGATTCGGAACTGATGCCATAAATTCCGTGTTCTGTGATGCCTCTTGAAGACGGGCTGGAACTCATTACAGGAGAGCCCTTTGATGCGTTGTGAGGTGATAATAAGGTGGTGGGAGGTGATCCCCAGTGTGCCTCCAAATGTCTCTGAGCGAGGAGGGAGGCTGAGAGGGCAGATTTTCCCAGCTAGAACGGCAAGGTGTAGTGAGGACCGTACTCGCAATATATATGTATATATATATATATATATATATATATATATATATATATATATATATATATATATATATATATATATACATATATATATATACATATATGTATATATATATATATATATATATATATATATATATATATATATATATATATATATATATATATATAAATATATATATATACATATATTTATTTATTTATTAATATATTTATTTATTTAAGTGTTCATTAAGATGAAAACCTGTAAATGACTTAGACACTGTACAGGTAAGTTACAAGGAGCTTGTGGTGAGTCTTGTGAGGAGGGATCAACTGGTCTGTAGTGAGAAGGATGCAGCTGCGGACCAAGCAAGGTATTCAAGACGACCCGTCATTTGGGTCTCGCTCTCGGCCGAGGTGATGCTGTAAGCTGTTTATATGATGAGGGAACCTCCCGGAGGGGTTCGACCTGGGACGACGGAGAAGCTGTGAACATGATAGCCACTGTGGGAGTCTTGAGGTGTGGTGAAGGTCACTTCTGTCCATCTCTCACACTGCTATTCCTCCTTCTTCGTCTGTCATTTTGCATGGCTTCCTCTTGTCTCTTGCCCTTTATCATCCACTAATGACCTTTTCTCTTTTATCTTATCGTCTCTCTACTCTTCTCTCATCATCTTTTTCGTCATCTTCAACCCCCCACCCCCTCTTGCTGTCAATATTCTATCCCCACCCCTAATACTCATTCTCCGCTTTTCTTAAGCTCTTCCATATTCTCCTGTCCTATCCCTTCCCTTCTGAGGATTTTTTTGCCTTACCCCATTCTCTTACCTCTTTGCCTCAATTTTTATATTACCTGTCATCATTTCCACTAGTTTCGCTTTCTGCCCTCTCTAATCTTGCTTCCTTTTATCCCTATGTTATCCCTTTCTCTTTCGCCCTCTTTTGAATCTTTCCTTCTGTTCTCCATTTCCATTTCAATATTTTTTTTGGAAGGAGAGTCCAATTCCTGGACTTTCCTTCCATCTCCCCTCCTCATCCCTTTCCTCCTCACCTCTCTCCTTCTCACTTCTCCCCTCCTCACCTTTCCCCTTCTTATCTCCTCCCTCCTCACATTTCCCCTCCTCACCTCTCCCTTCCTCATATAACCCCTCGTCACCGCTCCCCTTTTCATATCTCCCCTCCTCACTTCCCCCCTCCTAACCTCTCCCCTCCCCCCTCCTCATCTCTCCCCTCCTCACCTCTCTCCTCCTCACCTTTCCCCTCCTCACCTCTCCCCTCCCCTCCTTACCTCTCCCCTCCCCCCTCCACACCTCTCCCCTCCTCACCTCCCCAGCAAGCTTCAGGCTCGGGGCACAAGAGTTGATGTTCCGTCGACAGCCACTCATGTTTCTCCAGCCGTCCCTGGGGAAATCTGTGGGAGTGTTGCACCCGAATGTGGTACTGTCCACCCCCTTCCCCATGGTGGTACTGTCCACCCCCCTTCCCCATGGTGGCACTGTCCACCCCCTTCCCCATGGTGGTACTGTCCACCCCCCTTCCCCATGGTGGCACTGTCCACCCCCTTCCCCATGGTGGTACTGTCCACCCCCCTTCCCCATGGTGGTACTGTCCACCCCCTTCCCCATGGTGGCACTGTCCACCCCCTTCCCCATGGTGGTACTGTCCACCCCCTTCCCCATGGTGGTACTGTCCACCCCCTTTCCCAATGGTGGTACTGTCCACCCCTTCCACATGGTGGTACTGTCCACCCCCTTCCCCTTGGTGGCACTGTCCACCCCCTTCCCCATGGTGGTACTGTCCACCCCCCTTCCCCATGGTGGTACTGTCCACCCCCTTCCCCATGGTGGTACTGTCCACCCCCTTTCCCAATGGTGGTACTGTCCTCCCCTTCCACATGGTGGTACTGTCCACCCCCTTTCCCAATGGTGGTACTGTCCTCCCCTTCCACATGGTGGTACTGTCCACCCCATTCCCCATGGTGGCACTGTCCAACCCCTTCCCCATGGTGGCACTGTCCACCCCCTTCCCCATGGTGGCACTGTCCACCCCCTTCCCAATGGTGGCACTGTCCACCCCCTTCCCCATGGTGGCACTGTCCACCCCCTTCCCCATGGTGGCACTGTCCACCCCCTTCCCCATGGTGGCACTGTCCACCCCCTTCCCCATGGTGGCACTGTCCACCCACTTCCCCATGGCGGCACTGTCCACCCCCTTCCCCATGGTGGCACTGTCCACCCCCTTCCCCATGGTGGCACTGTCCACCCCCTTCCCCATGGTGGCACTGTCCACCCACTTCCCCATGGCGGCACTGTCCACCCCCTTCCCCATATTGGCACTGTCCACCCCCTTCCCCATATTGGCACTGTCCACCCCCTTCCCCATATTGGCACTGTCCACCCCCTTCCCCATATTGGCACTGTCCACCCCCTTCCCCATGGCGGCATTGTCCACCCCCTTCCCCATATTGGCACTGTCCACCCCCTTCCCCATTCTGGTATTGTCCACCATGGAGAACAAGCATGGGGGGGGCGGGAGATGAGACGGTTTGGGGGGGGGGAGAAGGTAGGTCTTGGGGGATGGGGAGGAAGGGAGAGCGTGGGGAAAAAAGAGAGAAGGTAGGACTTGGGATGGAGGAGAAGAGAGGTCTTGGGGGAGGGAAAAGAGTTCTTGGAGAGAGAGGGAGGAGTGTGGGGAGGGTGGCCTCGTGGCCACTTTGTGGGGGGCTGGCAAGATTTAGGGCAGGTAAGATTCCTATTGAGGGGTAGGTGGGGGTGATGTGTGTGTGTGTGTGTGTGTGTGTGTGTGTGTGTGTGTGTGTGTGTGTGTGTGTGTGTGTGTGTAATTACCTAAGTGTAATTACCTAAGTGTAGTTACAGGATGAGAGCTACGCTCGTGGTGTCCCGTCTTCCCAGCACTCTTTGTCATATAACGCTTTGAAACTACTGACGGTCTTGGCCTCCACCACCTTCTCCCCTAACTTGTTCCAACCGTCTACCACTCTGTTTGCGAAAGTGAATTTTCTTATATTTCTTCGGCATCTATGTTTAGCTAGTTTAAATCTATGACCTCTTGTTCTTAAAGTTCCAGGTCTCAGGAAATCTTCCCTATCGATTTTATCAATTCCTGTTACTATTTTGTATGTAGTGATCATATCACCTCTTTTTCTTCTGTCATCTAGTTTTGGCATATTTAATGCCTCTAACCTCTCCTCGTAGCTCTTGCCGTTCAGGTGTGTGTGTGTGTGAGTGTGTTTGTATATTAATTCACATAAATGATATACGGGTGGTGGCCATTACAACAACTGGAACAGAGAACCACCCACATGCTGCCCGGCCAGGAACAACACCACAGAACCATCCATACGCTACCAGACCAGCAGCCAGAGCAAGGCTGTGGCCTAATTCCCAACAGGTCCCCAACATATTTTTACACCTACGAGTATATTGCTCCTGTCGTGTGTGGTAATAAATGCTTTTTCGATTCCTGTTATACTGTAGATTGGATATGTCTTCTGGGCATGCTGAGGTATGTTGACACAAGGGATATATTACTTTTGGCCTGCGTGCGTGTGTGTGCTTACCTAGTTGTGCTTGCGGGGGTTGAGATTTGGCTCTTTGGTCCCGCCTCTCAACTGTCTATCAACTGGTGTACAGTTTCTTGAGCCTACTGGAGTCTATCATATCTACATTTGAAACTGTGTATGGAGTCAGCATCCACCACATCACTGCTCAATTCATCACATTTGTTAACTACTCTGACACTGATAAACAAAAATTAATATGTCTCTGTGGCTCATTTGGATTCTAAGTTTTTACTTGTTCGTGTTCCGCCCATGCTAGTTTGTTTACGTTGTTTTCTAAATATCTCCACTTACTCTTCTGTCCTCTATGGACGTGAGGGTTAGCTCTCGTAGCTCATACCTCTCAGTTCTGGGAGTAGTCTTGTGTGTGTGTAATCACATAGATGTGTTTGAAGGGTCGCGATTCAGCTTCCGAGCTCCGTCGTTTCAGCTCTCAGTTAACTAATGCAATGACTCTTCCAGAAAATCATTGATATTTCAAATCAATCAAATTTATGATATTTCCTGTTTAATCTTAAACAAAAGTTACTGTTACGATATCCCCACTTAACCATTTTCATTCATTCACGACTCTTAATGTACACTAAAATCAATCCTGAGTCTCTGCGACCCGTTTGCTTATTCTGTGTCCGTCGTAGCTCCATGACTCCAATATCTCTCATTTTGAACACTGCATCCTTACCTACTTTGTCGATTCCAAATTAATATCTTGTAAATTGCTATCATGTCCCTTGTACAACCCATCCTCGAAAAATGAAAGTTTCTGTAGCAAATAGGGTTCGATTGTAAAAATTATACATTTTTGTACTCAAAATAAATCAACGGTTTGTAGTAGCGGAACTGTAAAGGACATAACACAAACTGAAACCGCCTAAACCACGAGTCCATCCTAACCAGTCTTAGGCATAAATAAGCAATCATAAGCTATAATATACGCCGTCTCAGGGCTCATTTAGCACATATATCACTATATGACGATTTATAGGAACTTTTTCAGATCCTCTTAAATATTAACAGTGCAAAATTCCTAGTTTCTCTGTGCCAAAGTTCCTATGTTGCCGATTATCTATTAGCACAATTTATTTTTTGGGGGAACAGGATGTCTCACTACTGGTCCTGATGTCTTCGTGTAGAGCAAAGGTGCATTGCTTGAGTCCCTCGCTGTAGCTAATGTTGCTGTAGCGCCTGCATCTTATCCAGTTTTTATTGCTTCCTCCGGATTGTATGCTGGGTTGACTGCTCGAGGGAGTTTACTGTTTGTGTTGTGTATAGTATTCTGAAGAGTTTCTTAACTACGGTCCTGAAGGCTATCTTAACTACGGTCCTGAGGGTTAACTTAACTACGGTCTTCAAGGTTAACTTAACTACGGTCCTGAAGGTTAACTTAACAACGGTCCTGAAGGTTAACTTAACTACGGTCCTCAAGGTTAACTTAACTACGGTCCTCAAGGTTAACTTAACTACGGTCCTCAAGGTTAACTTAACTACTGTCCTGAAGGTTAGCTTAACTACGGTCCTCAAGGTTAACTTAACTACGGTCCTCAAGGTTAACTTAACTACGGTCCTCAAGGTTAACTTAACTACGGTCCTCAAGGTTAACTTAACTACGGTCCTCAAGGTTAACTTAACTACGGTCCTCAAGGTTAACTTAACTACGGTCCTCAAGGTTAACTTAACAACGGTCCTCAAGGTTAACTTAACTACGGTCCTGAAGGTTAACATAACTACGGTCCTCAAGGTTAACTTAACTACGGTCCTCAAGGTTAACTTAACTACGGTCCTCAAGGTTAACTTAACTACGGTCCTCAAGGTTAACTTAACTACGGTCCTCAAGGTTAACTTAACTACGGTCCTCAAGGTTAACTTAACTACGGTCCTCAAGGTTAACTTAACTACGGTCCTCAAGGTTAACTTAACTACGGTCCTCAAGGTTAACTTAACTACGGTCCTCAAGGTTAACTTAACTACGGTCCTCAAGGTTAACTTAACTACGGTCTTCAAGGTTAACTTAACTACGGTCCTCAAGGTTAACTTAACTACGGTCCTCAAGGTTAACTTAACTACGGTCCTCAAGGTTAACTTAACTACGGTCCTCAAGGTTAACTTAACTACGGTCCTCAAGGTTAACTTAACTACGGTCCTCAAGGTTAACTTAACTACGGTCCTCAAGGTTAACTTAACTACGGTCCTCAAGGTTAACTTAACTACGGTCCTCAAGGTTAACTTAACTACGGTCCTCAAGGTTAACTTAACTACGGTCCTCAAGGTTAACTTAACTACGGTCCTCAAGGTTAACTTAACTACGGTCCTCAAGGTTAACTTAACTACGGTCCTCAAGGTTAACTTAACTATGGTCCTGAAGGTTAACTTAACTACGGTCCTCAAGGTTAACTTAACTACGGTCCTCAAGGTTAACTTAACTACGGTCCTCAAGGTTAACTTAACTACGGTCCTCAAGGTTAACTTAACTACGGTCCTCAAGGTTAACTTAACTACGGTCCTCAAGGTTAACTTAACTACGGTCCTCAAGGTTAACTTAACTACGGTCCTCAAGGTTAACTTAACTACGGTCCTCAAGGTTAACTTAACTACGGTCCTCAAGGTTAACTTAACTACGGTCCTCAAGGTTAACTTAACTATGGTCCTCAAGGTTAACTTAACTACGATCCTCAAGGTTAACTTAACTATGGTCCTCAAGTTTAACTTAACTACGGTCCTCAAGGTTAACTTAACTACGGTCCTCAAGGTTAACTTAACTACGATCCTCAAGGTTAACTTAACTACGGTCCTCAAGGTTAACTTAACTACGGTCCTGAAGGTTTTCCGGACATCCGTCAGATTTCCATCCGATGCAGAAGTCAGGTTATAGGTAATGCTGACCGCAGGGATTTTATATTTCTTTGATGAGAGGACGTTTATCTTTCATGTCATGTTGCCGCTGTGGCGTCTCCATCCTGATCCTACCTCCATTATCTTGCACGTTCGAGAGTTTAATTCCAGTAGCCATTAATCATACCATGTCTACGTCGCCTTGAATTCTCTAAAAGCCTTAATCCTTTTGTCTTCTCTTTAATCACTAACTTTGCATGGTAGTCAAACACGAATATTAAAATGTCTATTCTTTTTCAGGAAATTAACATAAATTAGACAAAATTGGTACCAACATCGTTCCTAGCGGCACTCTACTCGTCTCGACTCTACTCTGACGTCCGTCCCCACATTGTGACCCTCTGTTTCCTCTCCGAGAGTTACTCCTTTATCCATTCGAGAACGTACCCAGATATTAGAGCTTTTCATTTGAGTTTCTATAATAGTCCCCAGTATAGGACTTTGTCAAAGGCGTCCTTGACGGTAGTGTCAAGGAATGTAATTCTAGTAATCACATACAATATATTAACTATGTAATCCCCAGTGGATGGTTAGTTACCATGGTATTTTCAAGACAAAATTCCTTGGGTAGGCTTACATCTGGGAGGACCAGTCCTAGCTTTTTTGAAGTAATCTTATTTTTTTCAGGCCAGCAGAAAATCACTGGTTATATATTAATTAATTAATGTATTTATTTATTGACTCTTCTAAGGTCAATCAAGATTATTTTCAATATTTATATGATTCCCCTCCGAGCCCGACCACTGAAGAATGCCACAAGAGGCAACTTAATTCCAGTTGATTGTCTTAAAGACGAAGGAAGCACATATAGACAATTGATTTAAGAGCTCTAGAGGCAATATTGACGTTTTTGGGGATAAATAGCGACTCTTGGAAGATACATAAAGGCTGGCGAGAGATACATCTAGACTCGTGAGAGGTACATAAAGATTCATGGAAGATACATAACGATTCTTGGGAGATACATAAAAACAATTGTGAAGATACATGACGTTTCTTGGGGGATACATAAAAACTCCTGGAAGATACATGAAAGACTCTTGGAAGACTCTTGGGAGACACATAATGACGAGGGAGATACATAAACACTCTCGAGACTTTACATAAAAATTTGAGAGACACAAAAGCTGCTGTAGCGTCAGAAGAAAGTACAAACGTTATTGACGTGCAAATGAATGTAAGAATGACCCGAAGCTAAACCCCAGAAACGCGAAATTAGGTGAGTGCAATTAGATCAACAAACTCATACATGCAAGCTTAAAAAAAACAGACCCAGATACATGGATCTGCCTTGAGAGCGAGCAATTAAATAAGGCGAATAAAAAGCAACAAAATTGGCTTTCCTCAGTAGTTTCTGGTTTTTCAATTTGAACTTAAGTGAAAGGCTGACTAAAGTGAAAGTTTATAGAGCGAAAATGACCTTGGAGTGGGGTTCCAATTAAGCCAACTAACAAAACATAACAAAAAACCGCACATAAACTTTATAAGAACTTAATAACATATACACAAGGCAGCACCTATTTACATCCACCCCAAATCACACACATGATTGTTTAACCTACACTTGAAACACTCCAGCGATCCCAGAGGGCACAATATTAAACTGTAATATTAATTCAACGTCGAAACAACGTTGATTCGACGTTATCGGCGTTGTTTCAACGTCGGATTAACGCCACTCTTGCATACTGTGCCTGTATCCAGCACCTGCATTGAGCTGCCACCGCCTTAATCTCAAGAAGAAAGGTCAAAAGGTCAAATGACTTACAACGAAACAGGAATCAGAAATAAAAGGTCTCTAAGATATGAGGATTTGATAGAACTAGCAATTATTTCACTAGATAAACTCAAAGAGACATGATCGCAACATACAAAATAAACAGTGGCAAAAAGTTGGCCAATTAGGTTGGTAACTATTAGGAGAAAGCATTAAGCCAGTATGACTACAGAATACCTGGAAGGGAATACAGGGACAAGGAGCTAGGATATAGAGAGAAGCAGCTGGGATGTATAGGACAAGGTGCTGGGATATGGGGACAAGGAGCTGGGATTTCAAGCCGATTCTCGAGCAGTTAACACACGAAACAAGTCGGAAGAGGAGGTAGTGGAAGCAAATTCAATCCATAGCTTGAAGCATAGTAATCATTAGAAACAAAAAATACCAGCAGAAATTGTGCCCCACACATCAGATATCTCAAGATCTAGATAAGTGCAGCTAGGGAAGTACATACATGTACAAACACATTAATTTCCCGCTTCAAACTTGATAAGACTATCGACTAGGTGCTCACCGGCTTATAAATGGGGTTAGAGTAAGTTTGGTAATTACTGGATCTTAAAGGGGCTTGTTTGCTGTCGGAGTAAAACTCATTAATGTGACCTTCATGACCTTATCTGGTAGTTGGAGCGTGATATTTGTTAAATTAGGTGTAAATGTGTTTGTTTGGGCACACACACACACATGTGTTTTTGTGGGTATATTTGATGCGTTTCTTTAAATTAGTTGTACGTTTATTCCCCCCCCCTCTCTCTCTCTCTCTCTCTCTCTCTCTCTCTCTCTCTCTCTCTCTCTCTCTCTCTCTCTCTCTCTCTCTCTCTCTCTCTCTCTCTCTCTCTCTCTCTCTCTCTCTCTCTCTCTCTCTCTCTCTCTCTCTCTCTCTCTCTCTCTCTCTCTCTCTCTCTCTCTCTCTCTCTCTCTCTCTCTCCCTCTCCCTCTCTCTCTCTCTCTCTCTCTCTCTCTCTCTCTCTCTCTCTCTCTCTCTCTCTCTCTCTCTCTCTCTCTCTCTCTCTCTCTCTCTCTCTCTCTCTCTCTCGAAGTAAACTTATCAAAACCTATCGAGAAAAAACAACGATTTCAGACTCGCAACTGGTGTATGGCAGACCTCTGAGCTAGTGAGAGAGTGGGGGATGGGTAGGAGGAGAATATTCTCGTGGGTCGGCCTTGGGAGGGACGGGATAGGGTGGACCCATGACAATGTTGATATGTATAAAAAGTTAATCTTTTCGCTGCTATGGGCAAAGTATTATGAGTAGAATATTAAGGTTAATTTTGTCAAGTTCAGTAAATGATGTTTTTCAATACTGTCCTGAAATTTTTGTTTAAAAAGTATTTATCCAAATAGTAATTGTCTGTCAGGAAAAGAACTAAATAATTTGGTTCAGTATATGATAGCAAAACGCTGTTCTCAATTAAAATGAACTAACCCCGCCATGACCATGTTTGGCATGTACCCTACAGCAATCACGGTGCAAAACTGAGCAAGGCTAGCCCCATGAGCCTGGTTTACAGCTTCGGACAGAAAAACAGACATTTAGAGATGCTTCCTCATTGATACATATACAGATTTCCAGAAGCTCAAAAACTATTTGATCAAACAGGGAAACATTCAGAATATTTGTATAACAGATAAACAAACAGGATATTTAAAACATCCATTTTAAACCAGTAAGTATTAAGATATTATGTCCAATTGCTTTTAGTTGATTAGTTTTCAAGAGTTGAAACATTTATTGAAAAATGCAAACTTTATTTCAGTGGAGCAATATACATTTCATTTAGAAATAATCAAACTAGCAGAAAGCCATGTCATGGAGAAACAAATGTGAATGTGTGTGTGTGTGTGTGTGTGTGTGTGTGTGTGTGTGTGTGTGTGTGTGTGTGTGTGTGTGTGTGTGTGTGTGTGTGTGTGTGTGTGTGTGTGTTTATGTGTGTGTATAGAGTGTCATGTAATAGCGCGCCTGTGTGTGTGTGTGTGTGTGTGTCATGTAAAAGCCTATTAATACTTAATATGTTTCATCCACTTGATCATCTCAATCCCATTCTGTATCACCTCACCCAAAGATAATATAAGTATTTGCAAATGCATGATAAATTTGTCTTTGAAAATGTAAGGAGTGGCTTGCGATATGCATCCCTAGGCGTCAGACCAAAATGTAGTGTGAAAATAAACTTTGGAGAGTTAATTTTTCAACTTACCTCGACAGTAAAGAAAAACGTAAGAAATAATGAGAAGATTCGTGTTAGAATCATAAATCTTACCCTTTCGGTCATATTCAACAACATGTGTCTTCAAGAAAGACACTTAATAAATTCTTAAAGACTTAATACTTAAGAAAGACTTAATAAATTCTTAATAATTAATAATAATTAATAATAATTAATAAATTAATAATTAATAATAATTAATAAATTCTTAATAATTTTTAATAAATTTTTAATTCTTCAATAAAGTATTCATTCTTCAATAAAGTAAATATATATGTGTACATACAAAAGAATGGGGGTGGTAGGAAAAGATAATATTAGGGTTCAATGAGAAACCACAAGGTCTCCTCTGAATACTTTTTATTTTCTTCTCCGAGGCTATGGGTCCCCACATTGGCACCAGAGGTGGTACCCTCACAAACTTTTATCTTTTATATATATATATATATATATATATATATATATATATATATATATATATATATATATATATATATATATATATATATATATATATATATATATATATATATATATATATAAATATATATAACTGAAAACTCACACCCCAAGTTTTCAGTTGCATATTGTCCTGGGGACCATTCAGGCTTGTTCGCATAAATATATATATATATATATATATATATATATATATATATATATATATATATATATATATATATATATATATATATATATTAGTATATTTTGGTAGCAGTCTTTCCTGTAGACATATATTATTAAATATGACCGAAAAAGTAAGATTAATAATTCTAACACGAATTTTCTCAATCTTTCGTACATTACGCTTCACTGTTGGAGGTAAATCAAAAATCACTTCTCCAAAAATAAAAATGAATTTTGGAGAAGTGATTTTTGATTTACCTCCAACAGTGAAGCGTAATGTACGAAAGATTGAGAAAATTCGTGTTAGAATTATTAATCTTACTTTTTCGGTCATATTTAATAATATATATATATATATATATATATATATATATATATATATATATATATATATATATATATATATATATATATATATATATATATATATATATAAATTCTTAGCAGTTTATTCTACAAAAAAGTCACACAAATATCCTTGCCTTCCAGCCAATCAGCAAAGAGGAATTAGCACTCTTGCTTGCCATCAAAATTTCTCGAAAAATAGCAAGCAATTTGGCAAGTTATACAAGAAACTTTGCGGCCATTCTGCACGCACAATTAAAAGATGAAGAAGTTATAAAGGCGAAACTGTACAAAATTCGCGTCGTTTAAAAGTGGAAGACAAGGTAAAGGCTCAAGAGATGAAATAAATTGACCGGTTTACTATTAGAAGAGAGAGACAAAGAGAGAGAGAGAGAGAGAGAGAGAGAGAGAGAGAGAGAGAGAGAGAGAGAGAGAGAGAGAGAGAGAGAGAGAGAGAGAGAGAGAGAGAGAGAGAGAGAGAGAGAGAGAGAGGGAGAGAGAGAGGGGGGGGGGGGGAGAAATAAGAGACTCTCCATTTGGCGGTCTCTATGCCTGTAACAGGCACATGTCTTGACTCCAATCACCTCCGTATTTCAGTGGCCCTCATCCTTGCTGCTCCAATCCACACTTGATGTAAATGCATTTGTGGCAAGGCAGAAACAGAATAATACAGATCACATGACCAGCATCGCGGAAAATCCATAGGATGACACACAAGGCCTGACGAAGTCAACATCATTAAGAAGAGCCTCACCTCTGCTGAGTGTCCAGCAGAGAGAGAGCCTTGATTTTTAACATCTCATAATGCCAGTGGCCCCAGTAGTTGACCAGATAGAATTTCACTAAGTCCGAGGAGAAATAGCAAACCACTTGCATAGAAATATTCTTGCATATCCATTTTGGCATCCACATTCTTTATCGTGTCTCTTAGTCAAGAAGCAGGTGTCATTGCCACCGATGGGAAAAATTGTCAAATCAAATAAGTACAAAGAAATAGGCCACTTGTGCAACTTTTCTCCCAACTGGGTCTGAGATTTTTGACCAAAGGGGCGAAAGTGCCAGGAACTTTCTCAGGGTCCTGAGTTCGAGGCTCATCGAAATAAGAAAGCAAGCAAGAGCATCCAGTTTCCTTTTCCAGTGCGGCGTTCCAGAGGGTAAATGCCCACTGCGTTTTTGGCCCCTGCCCAGCGACGGAGGAGTTCGACGAAACTTACAGCTGCTTCTTTGGCGTTCCTATTTTATAACCAATTTTGTAACCATGTAACTCTGAAAGAACAGTATGTAATTATAAGAGATGGGAATGGCGGATAAGTAACCACGAATTCAGAGACAAATGACAAGATTTTCTCTCAATGCACTCTAGTTCCTTCCACAGTTACACCTAACCTAACCTGAGTGAAATCCTCAGAGAAACCCCGCAGCCACCCACAACTGGTCCTACTTCTTTAGTTTCTTCTCCGATTATTGCCACCACCAGACACTAATATCGCCATATATTACGGCGCTCTTCCCCACTTTTGGTTCTCCAACCGAAAATTGCGCGATACCGTGAGACCACAAATGACATGGCAACACTGGGCCTTACGTGGTGTGTGTGTGTGTGCGCGTGTGTGTGTGTGTGTGTGTGTGTGTGTGTGTGTGTGTGTGTGTGTGTGTGTGTGTGTGTGTGTGTGTGTGTGTGTGTGTGTGTGTGTGTGTGTGTGTGTGTGTGTGTGTGTGTATGTGTGTGTGTGTGGCTAATTCGATTCAACATTTAAAATGTTAAATTGAATTATCCTTAACAATGTCTACGACTAACCTATTCCACTTATTGATCTAGTTCTGAAAAAGTTCATTCTGGCGTCTCTGTGACTCATTTGCGTCTCGAGTTTCCATCTATGACTCCCTTGTTCTGTTCTTCCTAGCTTTGAACAATGCTGCTTTGTCAATTTCCCTTACGACCTTATATGTTCTTATCACTTCCCCTTCTATCTCTCCTCTCCTCCAGTGTGGTAAGGTTCAGTTCTCTCAGTCTGTCCTCATAGCTCAATACCTTCTTCCGAGAGACGTGTCTCATGTGTGTGGGTGAATTATATTTTATTTTTTAATATATAATGAATACGCTTCTACAACTTCTTTAATGATTGTGTTTATCTGCGACTTTTACACTGAAAGACTATTTATTTTTTATGTGACTCATTATAGCTAAAGTTTCCTTCTATGTCTCCTTGTTCTGTCGCTCAATATGAACATTGTTTGTCTACTTCACTAGTTCCCTTACAAAAATATATCATTATGATATTCGGCCTTATTTTCGATAAGAGTTGTGAAGTCCATCTTCTTCAGAATTTCTACATAGCTAAATCTACATAGCTAAAATGAGAGAAGAATAACGAGTTTCTATGACTCCAAATGTGTCTGAGGAACACATTAGCAAAATAACTTTTGATCCTTATGAAAAACTTCTTTACGATACTGAGTGAACAAAGTGGCAACATAGTAAATAATTAATTTTAGTGTCAAAGTGGGGTCTCGGGAGTACGCTAATGCTGTAGACGAGCCGGAGAGACGTCAGGCAATGCTTCTTCAGAGTTAAAGCTGCGAGCACGAATAGTCTGCCGGATCGAGCTCAATAAACAACTTCAAAAGGAAGTAGGAGCAGAAATACAGGGAACAATAGTAATTACATTAATGATCATTGGGGAGATCTGGGGGAGAGGAGGTGGAAGGTGGGTCAAGGGAGTTAATACTCGACCAGGCAAGGACATGCTGGTGAGTACATCTAGGTTACTACACACACACACACACACACACACACACACACACACACACACACACACAGTGACAAGAAAAATTGGAATAGCCAAAATAAATAACATCTAATAAACAATAAAACTAAACCAAATTGACTCAAACCAAAAAAATACTCACCAATGCACCATCGCTATAATCTGCTATAATCACATCAACAAACTACACATCTAAATGGAAATGCAGCAGAGAGCCACCGGCAGAGGAATAATCCCAAACCACAGGTAGTGGCAATCAGTAAAGATCCTCCTGGAATGGCTGTCAGGGGAGTCGAGGGATAGGAAGGGTGAGACCTGAGAAGGGAGAGACCTGAGAAGGGGGGAGAGACCTGAGAAGGGGGAGACCTGAGACGGGGGAGAGACCTGGGAGGTGGGTTAGTTTAAAGTTTCTCACCGATGAGACTGGGAATGGGAATGTTCCACGCGGGAATGGCGTCTAGCTGGTGGTACTGAAATAAGAGAAAATTTGTATATATAGTTTAAGAAAGTCTGTGTCCTCTATGTAAGGAAGACGTCTGGGTTAATATTTCTTAAATGCGATATTATCAGAAGTAATATTGTCGATAATATTAATTTCCTATATTTTGTATGGTTATTTTAATTAATAAAATTTAAGTTACAACAACAACTATAATAATAATAATAATAATAATAATAATAATAATAATAATAATAATAATTATAATAATAATAATTGTCATAAAAAATATTGTTATATTACCATAATTTAATTAATATATATATATATATATATATATATATATATATATATATATATATATATATATATATATATATATATATATATATATATATACATATATATATATATATATATAATATAAGTTATTTTTTTAAATAGAGTTACAACTAACGGAGATATATGACCGAACCCAACCTACCCTACCTAACCTAACCTAACCTATCTTAACCTAACCTAACCTAACCTAACCTAACCTAACCTATCTTAACCTAACCTAACCTAACCTAACCTAACCTAACCTATCTTAACCTAACCTAACCTAACCTATCTTAACCTAACCTAACCTAACCTAACCTAACCTATCTTAACCTAACCAAAACTAACATAACTAAATCAATAATTTATATTCTTAATATATATAATAAAAATATTTAAAATAAACCAACTGGAAACAATTTATTGAAAATAAAGAAAATCACTCGGCCTATTAGGCAAATCGGGCCTTGCATAGTAGGCCGAGAAGTGCGTTCTGGCTACTAGGTACGACATTTATATATATATATATATATATATATATATATATATATATATATATATATATATATATATATATATATATATATATATATATTCTGACCGTCGTGGACCATGGTCTGGGAGTGTAATATGGATGGATTATGATGTCTTCATAGTCATTATTTTCACAGTTGAGAGTCAAGAGTCTATTTTTCAATCACGTTATTTCGACTTCTTGCTCTAATAATTTCTACATGATGTCTAATACATAGAAGAAACTATTGGCACTTGGAGAGGTAAGAACAGCGACGGCCTCGCTTCTTGCACAGTCGGTGCTCAATCCCCGATGCTTCAAGTTGTTTTTATTTGACAAGTTACCTTGCAGAGCTAACAAGCGGAGGGACTTCTTCATAAAAAAATAATAATAACTCATTGTGTTGGGGACAGAAAGCCAGAGTGTATTCATACACGTTAGGCTTATATCGGGATCCCCCCTCCCCCCCTGACCCCGCCCACGATATGTGCCCAATCACATCTGTCCCGACCGGGATTCGAACCCGGAATTCTCGATTGTACGTCGAGAACGAACCCGATTGTACTACCGGGATCTCTTAGAGTTCCGGTAGTATATTATAAACTAGTTAACTTTATTAGTTAATGAAGTATTAACACGAGGAACAAGCTACATACAATTTTAACACCTAACAACATGTAATAACCAATATATCAAGTAGTAACAAAGTTCTAATCCGTCATAACAACGTTATACAAAATGTAACAACTTTATTACAAGTTATAACAAGCGATAAATAGGGACAATTACGCTGTGTGTTTGCCGGGATATCCTTCCCTAAGGTATTGCATGAGGGGTCAGTGCAAGACTTGCAGTCCAACTGCAAAAAATACATCAAATCTTTAGATGAAGTGAAAAACTCTTTCACCAGCATATGTTTTATATGTTCTCTAACAAGACCACCGCGAGATTTGGTCCCTCGGGCAAATGTAGACATGAGTAAGCCCACAGTATTCATGAACCACCAGGCATTAACAGCTGTTATGTCTCACCTGTCCACCTTGGACTCCGTCCTTACCTAGGCCAGAGTTATGCTGACCCAGGTAAAGACTAAATTCTTACCTTGGTGAGAATAAGGTGAATCCATTTGTTTTATCGTATTGGGCATTAAAAAGGGTGCTTTTATATTTTATTCTATATATTAAATTATATATTAATTTATATAATTATTTATATATTAATGTTATTATACATTAAAGTTCTATGTATAGTTTAGGTTTAGGTCTTTATGTTGTGTGTGATTATTTGTATTAGAAGTACGTGGGTGAAGCATTTACAGCGTTGTGCTTCGAACAGAGGTCGTCAACGGAGAACTGTCCGAACGTCACCAGTTGTGAGTCGCGCAGCCCGTCCTCCAAACAAAGACCCAAAAGTGATTCCATGTTCCCGCCAACTCTCTGTTTATGAATGAAAAACGGTTTACACACGACTCACGTTCGAACACTTCCGGAACAAGTGCGTCACTGACGAATTTTGTTCGATCCACAACGCTTTAAGTGCTTTACCCACGTACTACAAATACAAATAATCGCTAACAGAACGTAAACACCTAACCTAACCTAACCTATATATTGACAATATGCTAATATATTATAGTATTAATTTATATTTGAGAAGATTCCCATTTTGAATGAACAGCATGTAAAAAATTATGAATGCGTCTGTGGGGTTGACCGCTGGATGTAATGGACTAGAGTCGGGGACGGGTTGTGTGAGTCGTGTGTAAACCGTTTTTCATTCATAAACAGGGGGTTTGGCGGCGGGATTAACGAGCATTTGGCCTTTGTTGATCTCTACATGTTGGCTGCGACAGCCAATAGGGAGTGATCGAGACGCCGAAGTGGCTGAAGTAGAGACCTGTGATTGGCTAAAACCCCACTCGAGTGTGAACTTTGAGGAAGATGGACGCGAAACTGCGTGTCTCGGCTTTACCTACTAAAATTGAGCCTACAACGGCAGAATGTCCTTGTTATTTTCTGGGGGTACATGGGCATCACCCTTGTACCCCCCGGGGCAGTGTTGCCAGTCTGGCGTCGTGGCAGCAGGCACGATGGAGTGACCCACAAGTGGTCTTCCTTCCCCAGGAAGGAGGAGGCGCTTATATGGTGTGTCAGTGAGAAAAATCACCTGTGATTAACACCCACACTTCGTCTGGAAAGCTGTCGTTCAAGGCAGCCAGGTGTGTGTGAGGACATTACTCAGGGGAGGGGGCACCTCAGCGCCGTAGCAGACGACGAGCACACACACACACTAAGACCCACAGTTTGATGTAAGATTCTTTTCGTATATTAAACTAACTCAGTGTTCATGATCATAAGTGTAAAATGACATCATATAACACCTATTAATCTTATTGCTGGCCCGTTGAATGACAGCAAATTATCGTAAGACATTGGAGTTCAGCACAAAAATTATCGTGCTGAACTCCAGGGTCGGGTTCAACAAGCATCTTTTTACGAAACCTGTATATCTTTTATCAATCTTTGGATGTTTTGTTTAGAGCTATTAGCAATTGATGAGCATCCAAATGTTGTTATAAACAGACTTCTGATGCTTTGAAGCTCATAAACTATATAATAAATGTAAACAAAGCCGCCAAAGATGTACAAGTAAGAACAAGTACTTGCGTAACTGCTTGTTGAACCCGACCTCAGGGCGTCATTACTAGGGAGAGGGAGGAGTTGTATGTGATTCCATTGGCCAAGAGCGACTGACGACTTTCCCACTGCGCGGCGGCTATTTACCAGCTCGTTAGAGAGGTGTCGGATGTCACCAGCCACAATATCTAAGGATTGGTCCAAGAAAGTATACTTTACATATATATATATATATATATATATATATATATATATATATATATATATATATATATATATATATATATATGTCGTACCTAGTAGCCAGAACGCACTTCTCAGCCTACTATGCAAGGCCCGATTTGCCTAATAAGCCAAGTTTTCCTGAATTAATATATTTTCTCTATTTTTGTTCTTATGAAATGATAAAGCTACCCATTTCATTATGTATGAGGTCAATTTTATTTTATTAGAGCTAAAATTAACGTAGATATATGACCGAATCTAACCGACCCTACCTAACCTAACCTAACCTATCTTCATAGGTTAGGTTCGGTTAGGTAGCCGAAAAAGTTAGGTTAGGTTAGGTTAGGTAGGTTAGGTAGTCGAAAAAACATTAATCCATGAAAACTTGGCTTATTAGGCAAATCGGGCCTTGCATATTAGGCTGAGAAGTGCGTTCTGGCTACTAGGTACGACATATATATATATATATATATATATATATATATATATATATATATATATATATATATATATATATATATATATATATATATATATATACATATATATATATATATATATATGTATATATACTTAAGTTAACACTTTCTGTTGAAGAAAAGTTAGCTTTGGGATGACTGTAGGAGAGTGTACACCTACAGGGAGGCAAGAGTGTAGGTCGTACAAGGAGTGAGAGGATGAGGGACCAGGCGTGAGTAGGGTGTAGGGAACATGTCTGCTCGGGGATGACTCTTGTGTTTATTACTGCTTGTGCTGTGCTCTCACCTAGTTGTGCTTGCGGGGTTGAGCTTTGGCTCTTTGGTTCCGCCTCTGAACCGTCAATCAACTGATGTACATATTCCTGACCCTACTGTGGTCTGTCATATCTACATTTGAAACTGCGTATGGAATCAGCCTCCACCACATTATTGCCTAATGCATTTCATTGACTAACTACTCTGACACTAAAAAAGTTCTTTCTAATGTCTCTGTGGCTCATTTGGGTACTCAGCTTCCACCTGTGTCCCCTTGTGCGTGTACCACCCATGTTAAATAATCCATTCTTGTCTACTCTGTCAATTCCCCTGAGAATTTTGTATGTGGTGATTATGTCTCCTCTAGCTCTTCTGTCTTCCAGCGACGTGAGGTTTAGATCACGTAGTCTGTCCTCATAACTCATGCCTCTTAGTTCTGGGACTAACCTAGTGGCATACCTCTGAACTTTTTCCAGCTTTGTCTTGTGCTTGACTTGACATGGGCTCCATGCTGGGGCTGCATACTCCAGGATTGGCCTTACATATGTGGTATACGAGGTTCTGAAGGATTCCTTACACAGGTTTCTGAAAGCAGTTCTAGTGTTAACCAGCCTCGCATAGGCCGCTGATGTTATTCTTTTGATGTGGGCTTCGGGAGACAGGTTTTGCGTGATATCAACTCCTAGATCTTTCTCTCTGTCCGTTTCGGGAAGGACTTCATCTCTCACTTGGTATCCAGTGACTGGCCTCCTAGTTCCTCCTCCTAGTTTCATTACCTTACATTTACTTGTATTGAACTTTAGTAGCCCTTTGTCGGACCATTCCTTCAGTTTGTCTAGGTCATCTTGTAGCCTCATACTATCCTCCTCTGTTTTGATCCTCATAATTTTTGCATCATCAGTAAACATCGAGAGGAACGAGTCAATTCCTTCTGGGAGATCATTTACGCATATCAGAAACAGTATAGGTCCAAGGACTGATCCCTGTGGGACTCCACTGGTGACTCCCCGCCACTCCGAGACCTCACCCCTCACGGTTACTCGTTGTGTCCTGTTGCTTAGGTACTCCCTTATCCAGTTAAGTGAGTGTGAGTGTGTGTATGCCTGTGAGTGTGTGTGTGTGTGTCTGTGAGTGTGTGCTTGTCTGTGTGTGAGTGTGTGTATGTCTGTGTGTGAGTGTGTGTATGTCTGTGTATGAGTGTATGTATGTCTGTGCATGAGTGTGTGTATGCCTGTCGCAGTGAAAATGAAAATGAGAGATTTTGATGTTTTCTTTAATGTAGCAGTCAAGCTTCAAAGTGATATCCACTCAGATCCATCGTGGCTATTAGGCAACGTGACAAACGTATTCAATATTTGACCACCCGACTGCGTTGTCGAGAGAGATCTATAGTAGCCTGTAGATTGTTGCTTCATCATAGCTGCAGTTCTGTGCAACGTCACAATTTTGCAATGTCAGATGGTTTCAGCAATATAAGCTCGGACTCGCCACTTTCGCTATATATTAAGTAAGAGCATGTTCTGATTGCAGAGATTGTGTTCATAAACTAAATAGAATATTTAATAAGATGGAGTATTGAAGGGTTGAGGTGTCATCGTCATTTGATATAACTGAATTTTGTCTCATTAAATATTATAGTTTTAAGAATAAGGTGTTCTCCGTCTTGCCTCAACAGATATGAAAACTCTTGGGCCAGTAAGTATTTTTGGCAAGTTCTTGAACTTTATAAGAAATTGAGCGTAGAGTGATCAACTGAGAGTTGGAGCAGGGTCACCTGAGAATATGTAACAGAGAGAGAATTCTCGCCTATTCAGCTGTGGATAATGACGACAGGTTTTTGCAGATGTGAGTTCCCTATATTCACCACAAGTCTTTCTCATAAGACGTGAGGCGTTGGGCAGGCGACGTCTTGAGGTGATGTGGGCATCAGAAGGGTGCCGGCAGGGTGGGAGGGGAGGGAGGAGGGGGAAGTACTCCCTTTAGTTTTGTTTGTTATCTTTTTATTGCTGAGGGAGACTGGTGGAGACAAAGGTGTTCGGATGCTCAAATGATCGAAGGAGACTCAGTGTGGACTCCTGGACTCTTGTTACTCTTGGGCGGCAGCGGTAGTCGGTGATTCCACAGAGTTTCGTGAGTTAGTGAGTAAAAATACCCCCAAGATGACTTCCCCATCTGACAAAACTTGATTTATTATTACATTTCTTATTTATTCAGTGGAATGAACGACGGTATTCTTTCACACCTTCGTATTTCAGTGACATGATCACGCTCATTCATAATTTCAAAAGTTGAAATTATAGAAAAATAAGTCCGGTGTCATTATATTAGACAACTAGTGGCTGTAAAGGCAGGGTTCAAGAGCTGAAGTTATATCTTGCAGATATAAGCAGTTGAGTATCTACGCACACACACACACACACACACACACACACACACACACACACACACACACACACACACACACACACACACACACACACACACACACACACACACACAAAGGGGCCTCGCTGCTGAGTGAACAGCACTCAGGGGAGGTAGTCCTAATTGCCCGGGTTCGATTCCCGGCGGAGGCAGAAGCAAATGGCCAGTTTTTCTTTCCTGATGTCCCTTTTCACCTGGCAGTAAATAGGTACCTGGGAGTTAGACAGCTGCTATGGGCTGCTTCCTTGAGATATGTGTGTGTGTGTGTGTGTGCGCGTGTGTGTGTGTGCGCGTGTGTGTGTGTGTGTTAGAGAAAAATAAACGTAGTAGATATAAAACAGGAAAAATAGATTGGTTAGAATGGCGGGGTCCAAGAGCTAATAGCTCGATTCTTCAGACACAAATATTAAATACAAATAGTAAATACACACACACACACAAGGGGCACACACACTAGGGGACACAGGTGGAAATTGAGTGCCCAAATGAGCCATAGAGACGTTAGAAAGAATTTGTTCAGTATCAGAGTAGTAGACAAATGGAATGCATTAGGCAGTGATGTGGTGGAGGCTGACTCCATACACAGCTTCAAGTGTAGATTTGATAGATCCCAGTAGGCTCAGGAACCTGTACACTAGTTGATTGACCGTTGAGAGGCGGGACCAAAGAGCCAGAGCTCAACCCCCGCAAGCACAACTAAGTAAGTAACTAGGTAAGTACACACACACACTCACACTCTCACACGCACACACATATACACTATATATAAATTAAAATAAAAAATAGTTTATTGAAAATAAAGCGATGTTGTTATATTTTAAATACTTCTCTTTTATGAATGAAAAACACAAACACCAGCCTAAAATGAATTATATAGTTTCAGCTCGCATGTGTACTAACTTGTGACAGATTAATTTGTCAGTGTAACAGTGAGCAGTCAGAGGGCTCGCAGGAGTGTCAAGTGAGGGAGGAGGGATGCAGGCAGAGAGAGTGAGAGAGAGAAAATTCTCGCTCAGTTTTGTCACAGGGAAGAAATGCTTCCATCAGCCCATTGAGTCTTTGTTCGTCTCAGTCTTTTAAGATCAGGTTCAAAAGTAGCAAAATTCTGAACATAATTTTGATTTCCTTTGGGCTCATTCGGTTGGGATTTCATTCAGATGAAAAGTAGTTTCCGCACCAGGCATGTTGGTCAATTTAGAACCAACCAATCTTTTTTTTTTAATATTTATTGAGGTTATTTTTATGTCTAGTTACACCACACTCTCAATGAGGTTATCCGCTAATATATTCCACTCTTTTATTATCACCCCCCTCCCCCTCCCCCTCCCTCCCTCCCTCCCTCTCTCTGGCAAACTACTTGGGCTGGACGGTAGAGCTCCGGTCTCGATTCATGCAGGGCTGCATTCAATCCCCGACCATCCAAGTGGTTGGGCACCATTCCTTCCCTCCGTCCCATCCCAAATCATTATCCTGGCCCATTCCCAGTGCTATATAATTGTAATGACAATTACAATTATATAGCACTGCGCTTTTTCTTGATAGTTTCAATCCCTTTCCAATTCACCCCCCCCCCCTCCACCCCATCTCTGTTGCTCAAACCAGTATTTCTCCATATCCTTCATGAAATCGACCTTCTCAAGTATTCATCCATACCCAGGAGTTCTGACTTGGTTTTGATAGTTTCTAAACCTCGTTTATCACTGTTGATAGCTCTCATGCACTTGAAGACCCCGATTATGTCTCCCTTCGCCGGGCGCCTCTCCTGGGAGTGCAAGCCGAGCTTCCCTAACCTCTCCTTGTAGGGATGGTCAGAAAAACCAGGGATCAGTTTGTACATCAAACACTGGATATTCTCGTGGGCATCGACCTCCCCCTCTGTAATGCGGTGACCAGAATTTTGAGGCCGTGGTCTGGGTGGACTCTGACCAGGGACCGGCATTACTGCGGGACGATGTTCGTTTATTGCTAATGCTTCTGCTTATAAATTAACCATTCTTATTATTACATAGAGCATTATTGTTTATTGCAAAAAGAAAATGTTATGGCAATATATCCTTCTTATTGCTTTGTTCAGTGCGTAGCTACACTACTATCTAGACCTAAGGGCACTACCGGTCACTGCCCTGAAGTCTCTTTGACAACTTAATTTGCTATTCACTGAAGTAATATCTTAACGTTTAATAACATTAAACTCCATCTGCAACGTTCGTGGCAAGTTTTACAATACGCGGAGCTCCTTCCTGGAGCTCCCTTCAATCTTGACCTGAGATTGTTATTCGCTCGGTTGCCTTGTCATCTGGACACTGATATTACTGTTCACCCTAATATCTAGTTTGTCGAAATATATTGTGAACAATAAAGGTCTAAAACTACCTCCATGATACAAGTGATATTTCTCCACTTCGACGTCACCCCGGCGACGGTAAAGCCATGCTTCTTTTCCATCAACAAGGTTCTGACCCAGTTGAGAACTTTCCTTCCGGTGTCAAGGGCCTGGATGTGCCTCTTCTGGAGAAACAGTCTCTGTGGCTTTAATAAGCCAAGATAGATAACATACGTTATTGCTATCAGCTTCTGCTAATACGCTTCTGTAGAAGGTTGTCAGATTTGTGAGATAAGATCGCCCTTGCAAGAAATTAGGTAACAGTCCTTTAAATAACCAAAAGCATAGATATTATTTTATCATTGAATTCGCTAATATAGCATCAACAAGCTTTCGCACTATTGATGTCAGGTTGATCAGTCGATAGTCTGCAGCATGAAATTCCTCCTCCCCTCCCCTACAATATTTAATATTGGACCACGTTGACTACCTTCCAGGCAGTCAAAACAAATTCTATATTTGGATTACCAGGACCCGCTGGATTCAATATAGTCGGGTTGGTTCTCGACTCGTAATCGAGAATTTCAGGTTCGTGTGCCGTGTCGGCCAGAAATTATTGGGCGCGTTTCCTATCACCTAATGCCCCTGTCCACCTAGAAGTAAATAGGTACCTAGGAGTTTACCAGCTTGTTGTAGGGGTTGCATCCTGGGGAGGGTCAGTGCCTTTATTCTTGGGGGAAAGTGACCTCGATATAATCCCAACATGTACTGTATGCATATACTGACTGCCTGTCTCCCGACACAGTCAATTATTATTAATATTATTATTATTATTATTATTATTAGTAGTAGTAGTAGTAGTAGTAGTAGTAATAGTAGTATTATATTGACAGATTTATTGAATATTCAAATTATTGAATCAGAATTCCTTTCCTTATTTCGCCAAGATTGTTGAACGCATCTGGGCCTGGAGATATAATTGGATCTCTTTTTAATTTGATTACCAATAACTTCTGTAATGAGAAGAACGTTGCATAGAGATAATCGGTAGTAATCATGAGGAGGATTCGAGCCCCGCACAATCACTGAAATCATATTTTTCTTCACTTGTCTTTCTGCAATCAAAGTAACAACTGCATTTAACTGCCAGTTGGTTGAGAACCACCTTGCTGTCTATATAACTACCTCCATAAACTGAAAACATTACATATGAGTGTATATATACCTGAAATCTTATGTCTGTAAATATGATTAGAAATCTCACTCTGAACATGTTAGGCGTTAAACTTGGAGTCATCTGTGTCCAAGTATCTTTCAACCCATCTCTATGTATATGTCTTTTTCTATGTCTGAAACCGTCTGGCAAGTTTATTTTTTGGGGGTCTCACTTTTCTAAAAGTATTCAGTAATTCTGCTTATGGCTGGTACATGGAAGAGGTTTCTTTGGGTTACAGTTATTTTGACGTTGTAACTAGATCACAGATGGGAAGTGGACCTCTGTTCGCAGATTTATCATTCAATTTGTTTCCAAGTGTCCAGCGATGTGGTAAAATATTGAAAATACAATGTATACTGCTTCTTAGGTATCAATCTTTTAATAGAATTATATCAATCATTTTTCGCTATCAATTAATATCTTTTTAGCTCTCTCTTTATCTACGTGTTGCTGTGGCTCAGCAACGCATGTGCGTTTCGGAGATTACAGTCAAGAGTATGACAACAACAACATGGCAATTAACACTATAATTGAGAAGGCAGCCTCTGCTGCCTGTAGAAATAGATCCCATCTGCTCATCATGAGGGACTTCAATCACGGAGGGATTGACTGGCCGCATGGAGGCGAGAATACGTGGAGAGCCAAACTATTTCTGGTGGTGACTAAAAACTTTTTAAGCCAGCATGTCAGGGAACCCACAAGGATGAGAGGAAACGATGAACCAGCGAGATTAGACCTAGTCTTCACTCTGAACGACTCTGACATAAGAGAAATCGGTTTTGAGGCCTCAATAGGAATGTGCGACCAGAGTGTACCGGTGTTTGAGTACCTGGTTGAAGAAGGGTTATTGAACTCCAGGCCAGGGGTACTGAAAACAATAGGGTGGCATTCCGAAAGGGAAACTATGAGGAGATAAAAAAATATAACAGATATAACATATGAAACAGAGCCCAGGGGGAAGACGGCCCAAGACATGATGGACTACATAAGTATAAGGACGCATCAAACATGTTTGTCCGGGTCAAAAAGGTAAACAGTGAAATGAAGATGAGAAACCCATGGTTTAATCAGAGATGTAGGCTAGCTAAGCAGCAAAGTAAAAGGGCATGGAGAAACTATAGAAATGACAGGACACTTGAGAGCAGAGAAGGATTCCAGAGTTTTATGAATGAAGATGTCAGGTTGAGAAGAGAGGCAGAATTGCAATTCGAAAATGACATCGCAAGCAAGGCAAAGACTCAACCTAAATAGCTGCACAGCCACATCAGGAGAAAAACAACAGTAAAGTAGCAAGTAATGAAATTAAGGATAGGGGCAGAGGGATTCACTACAAACGACAAGGATGTGTGCGAGAAACTGAATAATAAATTCCAGGAGGTCTTCACTTTAGAGCAAAGAGAAGCTCCAAAGATAAGAGAGGGAATAGTTAACCAGGATCCACTAGAAGAGTTTGAGATTACCAGAAGGAAGGTAAGGAAACTTTTACTAGACTTGGATGTGACAAAGGCCATAGGCCCAAATGGAATCTCCCCTTGGATACTAAAGGAAGGAGCAGAAGCACTGTGCCTGCCACTCTCCATAGTGAATAACGAATCACTGGCAACAGGGGAACTGCCAAGAATTTGGAAAGCGCCTCATGGACTCCCGATATACAAGAAGGGGAGATAGACAGGAGGCATCTGTACATCAGTTGATTGACGGTTGAGAGGCGAGGTCAAAGAGCCAGAGCTCACCCCCCCCCCCCACAAGCTTAACTAGGTGAGTACACCTAGGCGAGTACACACACACGTTCACATATTCACAGACAGCATGCTCTACCCCACACGAAAAGGCTCAATAAATACTCTTGTAACAGCTGGTAAACATTTGAGACAGAAGAGGAACTTGTTCCTAAAGCGAAAACACAACAGCCGCTCCGGGGCCGCTACACCCACATGACTTATGTAAGTGCTTCCTTGCTCTTTTTTCCGCCGTCTCTGCTTGCAAGCACCGGGAATCGTCTCACATTCATTCCTTCGCGTTGTTGGAGGGCAAGTATGCTCGCGTGTGTGGCTTTCTTACTCTACTTGTGTAAACTATAAATATATATATATATATATATATATATATATATATATATATATATATATATATATATATATATATATATATAATATGTATATATATATATATATATATATATATATATATATATATATATATATATATATATATATATATATATATATATATGTCGTACCTAGTAGCCAGAACACACTTCTCAGCCTACTATGCAAGCCCCGATTTGCCTAATAAGCCAAGTTTTCATGAATTAATTGTTTTTCGACTACCTAACCTACCTAACCTAACCTAACCTAACTTTTTCGGCTACCTAACCAAACCTAACCTATAAAGATAGGTTAGGTTAGGTTAGGTAGGGTTGGTTAGGTTCGGTCATATATCTACGTTAATTTTAACTCCAATAAAAAAAAATTGACCTCATACATAACGAAATGGGTAGCTTTATCATTTCATAAGAAAAAAATTTGAAAAAATATATTAATTCAGGAAAACTTGGCTTATAAGGCAAATCGGGCCTTGCATAGTAGGCTGAGAAGTGCGT
Source organism: Procambarus clarkii (assembly GCF_040958095.1). Classification (NCBI taxonomy): domain Eukaryota; kingdom Metazoa; phylum Arthropoda; class Malacostraca; order Decapoda; family Cambaridae; genus Procambarus; species Procambarus clarkii. Next base: position 30,898,172 of record NC_091159.1, on the reverse strand, counting down.
TCTGGCTACTAGGTACGACATATATATATATATATATATATATATATATATATATATATATATATATATATATATATATATATATATATATATATATGACGGTGTCAGACGAAGAATTGAAACAGGAATTTCCTTAAGTACTTTCGAATATTAATACATCTTCAGAAGGAATGACACATAATAACACACATACAATATAATTGTATATAGACACATATAATAACACATATACAATATAATTTACACACATACAATATATATAATGTTTATATACACGTTCGTTTATGTCGTATTAGTCGTAATATTAATGACTAATGACTATTTTGTGTTAACTATACTAAAGACGCTGCCTCTCTGTTTTAAAAATACTGGATCTTTTTAATGAAACTTCTCCGCTACTCTGCCTCTCCTTCCCCTCCCCCCCATTCCCTCACCTTCTATACCTTTCCCCCCCCCCTTCTCACTCTCCTCCCCTCCCCCAACCTGCCACTATGTCCCAACACCATCACCCCCAATCTTCTCTTCCCATCATCTCCCCCCCCCCCACCCTCATCTCCCATTTGTCGTCACTGTTGAAACTGCTTCTGAAGTCCTGTCAAGACAGCTTCGTTAGACGTCCTCACTCCTGCACTCTCACTAACGACCTTCGTTAAACACGACAGGGCGATAATATGTTCTTTTATCTGCCCCTATTAACAGTATTATGTATTTGCTTTTGTTTCAGCCGAATTAGATTTAAAAATTTACAAAATTTTGAGAGGGAATTACATGGTGAGAGTAGAGGAGACAAGTACCTGAAGAAAGAATTGTGGAAGTGTTTTCGGGAGATAGTGGATGTTGGATGAAGTCAAATAAATAATAATATTAATATATATATATTGGTCTGGCGACCTTAATGGTACTAAATTATGTTTCTGGGCCAATTCTACCTGCCTACTTACATCAGCTGGCAGGCGTTCACGATCCCACTTTTATACGCTGTGCCACCGAGTAGGCCTCTAATACAGGCCTATCACTTCAACCACCATCCTCAAACGCCCACAAAAAATCCAGCTGGGATGGCTCCATTGTAGACCAAGTTGCTGAAGAGTTCATGGGTGCTGCAACAACACAACACGACATTGCTTGTCTTATAGCAGTCACCTGCATGTGTGAATAGCAGTCACACATGCAGGGGATTTCCTGTTAGCAACCCCAATGTCGGCAACTGGCACGCGTCTCACACCAAACGCTCTCCGAATTGCTGTGGCCCTCCGCCTTGCTTCCCCAATCCACACCATTTATAGGTGTATTTGCGGAGGCACAGTGAAGTTAACGACATCATCAGTAGGACTCACCACAGCTGGATGCCCAGCTGAGAGAGAGCCCCGTTACCTAACGCCCTGTAACTCTGATGCTCTTATTGGTCGCCCAGATGGTATTGCAGTGAACACCTGGAAAAATGGCAATCAGTTGGTATGGGACTACACTTGTGTATCAACCCTGGCTAACACCTACATTAACTTCAGTGTTGCACAACCAGGTGGCAGCGCCACTCACAGGGAATCAACCAAATCAATTAAGTACAGAGAACTGGATCACCACTACAATTTTGTCCCCATTCCTTCTAAGACACTCGGCGGCTGGGGTATGAGTGCTCCCAGTTTTTTGAAGGAACTAGGTTCTAGGCTGATTGAAACAACAAGGGATCCTAAGGCTGCCAGCCTCCTTTTCCAGCGCCTCAGTGTTGCGATACAGAGGGAAAATGCACACTGCATTCAGGGTTGGTTCCTTCCCGTCATCTGATGAGCTGGAGGAACTCGATAACTTATAATTATCATCTTTGTACCCCATATGTAACTCCTTTTTTGTATCACAGTTTAAATAAAACTAAAAAAATATGTGTGTATTGTCACGTGGGGGTGGGCGGTCCGGGGCTCTGCTAACACTCGGCTGCTAGGGGCTCAAAGGGCCCAAATACTCAGCCCCTCCGACTCCCTGGATTCACCGGAGTCTCCTTGGTCACACAAGATAGGACCAACAATGCCCACCTCCGCAGGTCTTTGCTTCCACCACAAAGGGGTGCCACTGATTCACCCTGGAAGCCCTTAAGTCAACCACGGGGAAACTGCTGTTAACAGTTCCGGCCTAGACCCGTGGGGGAGTGAAGGAAGACTCAGGCTTACCTATAACCATAGCCTCTCTGAGTCTTGCCTGCCAGACAAAAAAAAGGTTGCAGGAACTCCTTTCCCGCCTGTCTTCTCTATCTTCCTCTTAGCAAGGTCGCCAGCTGGGTTATTATATCTGCACCCCAGCAATGCAGTTCAGTGGGTGTATCATATATCGTTTGTAGCCAGAAATGTATGCTCATAGAGAAATATCACAAATGGAGGCACACTCAAACACAGTAATAAAATGTGTGGATTTACTGACGCAAATTACATGAACACACACACACAATCACAAGTAATACATGAATATGGAATATGGATGATGAGTCTGGAGATCGTCAGCCTCTTCTTCCACGACCTCCAACTCTCCTTCAACTGGGCAGGAAGACAGGAGTCTCACACTCTCACAGGAGGGCCTCTTCACCACGTCGGCACCTCTTCTTCACTGTCCTGCCATCCATACACACTGTCCTCTCTGACAGTCCTGGACACAAGCTGCCTTGCAGCCTATTCTACTATTAAAGTAATAAAGTCTTGCTGCCACATATACGAGTAAATATTGTGGCCTAACTAGCCTACTCATACAAGGGGTAATGGGAGGGAAAAATGATCTACCTTACACTCCTGGCTCACGACGCCTGTCCCTCGATGGTGTGAGGTTCCCACGCTTCCTTGGGTCGATCCTCGACGATCCAGGGCGTTCCACAGGTCCTCAGGTGTCGTGAAGCCTTCGCGTCGTCGCCGTTCCAATCCCTGAGATTCAGCTGCCCCAATCCTGGTTCATCGATGGGCGCTGAGCTAATCACTATCTTTCCCCACACTCGCCTCTCCCACAGGGCGTCGCTCCTTGTCCTAGGCACGGTGTCGTCCTTCCAAGATTCTCAGTGGATGTGACCCCAGTCACAGCTAGCTTGCTCGCCCACCTTCCAGACCTCAACGTCCAGCCAGCGGCGCCGCCCAGCGTCGTCGCCGACTATTTTCCAAGTTTGGGCACTTCTCTGCTCACTGAACTTGGTTCCTCTTTTGCTTCCCAGAAGCGCAGGGTCTCCAATAACGGTGGTAGGCTGCGCAGGCCAGCTCAATCCACTGAACAAGGCTTGCAGAGCCTCCAATCCCTGAGAGCAGACCGAGGCGCGTCCTGTCGCTTCCACGGTCAGTACAACTCTGACGTTGGCGCCGCCCGGGGCACTCGGTGACGTCATGGCGGGCCCTGATTTGTCGCCCGCGACCTACGTCGGCCAATCCGCGATCGGCATAGTGTCCCTTCCACAAGGTCACATCTGCCGTAGGGGATACTGTTTCATTTTATAACAGGGCGCCAATTTTCCTTTATTTACAACTTATAATATAACCTCCTTCCATAAAATGGCAGCCAGTCTGGTCGCCACATATATCATTAGACTCCCTGAACCTCAGAGAATCAGTAGGGAGAGCTGATATGACTCTTTAAGCCGGCAAACGAAAGAAATAGGAGAGGGCACCGTAACATACCCCTCCCCTTAAAATAAGAGTCATATCGGAAGAGCAGCACTCAAGGGGCAACCTATACTCTTGCTCCCTCCGTTCCTGAAGTGTCACTCCTCCAGTTGGCGATGTGGCTCGTTCCACCTTGCCAGTCATTTGTCTCACTATATCTCCACCTCGCATAGGAACGGGTGTGATGGGTGTTCCCTGAACACCTACAAGAAATCCCCTCTCCGTGGCTACGGGTGTACTCCCACGGCTCGTTACCACTGTAAGATTCAGTGCACGCAGCACCTCCACCGCGTCGTGCACTCCGAGATAGTCTTGCATTTCCATTGCGTCCTACAGGTACTCCATGTTTCCTCTCATGATCTCCTCTTCGCCAATCTTCTCTCTTCTCGTTTCCTCTTCTCCCATAGGTGCGTTGTCTCCTCACAGTGGCACTTGTAACCCGTACTCCATCCAGCAGCTTCCTCTCTTCCACACTAGGCTTTTGCGATGGCCCAATGCCCCTCTGGTTAGGCTGGTGCCTACCCTGGGTGTACCTATTCCCTGCTTTCTTCGTATCGCCTTTCCTATACCACTCGCTCCTTCGTTCCCGACGAACATCTTCACTCCTCCATGAGATTCTCTTCCCTGCAGACGTCTTCTTCGGTTCGTGGTTGGGCTCATCCACCTCCCTGTGGCTCACCTCACCACGGTGGTTCATCTTGCACCTACCACTATTCATCTGGCTGGCATAGGGTGCACTGCGTCGTGGCTCCTCCACTCTGCCCCTCACTGCCGTTCGCTCATCCACTGAGCTTACTTTATTCACGTTTCTGTATGGAGGGAGTGCGGTCTGCAGCCTCTTCACCGCCCCAGGCGTTTGTACAGCTGCTCCTCGCCACTCCTCCATACGCATCATCAGGCTTAGTCGGAGGTCCCCGTCGGGGTTTTCCACAACCTCCGACGACCTCTCTGCACTCTCGCCCTCGTTGTCGTCGTCTCTGGCGACGTTTCCCCTGGCGAAGTCGGCTTCCTCACGACCATCTGGAACGACCGATACCTCACCTGGCAGGGTTGTACCGCTGCTTGCAACATAAGCACTCCTGGCCCAATCGGGTTGTATCCTGCCTCCTCCGAGGTCATTACCCAGCACCATCTGTACATGCTCTAGGGGTAACTTAGGGGCTACAGCTACTATAGCTTTCTCGACTCCGTAGTCGGCAATCAGCTGTACTTCGTGAAGTGGCAACCTGTATTCCTCCCCCACACTGCGTATCCTCACCACTCCCACAGGTGAATCATTAAATTCCTTGGGGAGAATACTCCTGGTCACCATACTTATGTCAGCACCCGTATCTCGAAGCACGGCAACCTCCACTGGGTCTGACTTTCCAAACTTCACGTTGGCCCCGAAAACGAAGGGATGTTCACCCAACTTCATTTCCCAACCATTCACGTTGGGTCCACTATAATATGGGGTGTGAACAAACACTCTCTCCTCTTCCAACATTAATCCTACATTCCTATGGTGCTCCTCACACTCGCGGGCATAATGTCCTCTCACACCACAGTTGTAGCATCGGCCACCTCCCCTGGGCGGCCACTCGCCAGTCACTCTGGCGGTACCACTTGCAGACGTCCCCTGGGTCCTCCTTGGACTCCCTGTCGTCGTATCCGGGACTGCAGCACTTGCTCCCGAGTTAGGTCCACTGCTCACAGCTTGGGGCTTCCTCCCCGCGTCTCTTGAGCTCTTGAACCACGTTACTTCATCGGGCACACTACTCTTGGGAGAGTCCCCACTCGTCCTCGCTCCTCCTGAACTCCTAAAGTTCCCTCCCGACCTGGGGTAAGGCGAGTGTCTGGGCGGCCCCTCCCTCCTGATATGTAGTGCCTCCTCCAGCATGTCGGCTCGATCCGCCGCAGCCATCAGGTCCTTAATACCTGCTTCTCTCACCCTTACTCGCAACTCAGGATGGAGCACCGACATGAACTTCTCCATCACTATCAGTCGTTTAACATCATCCACCGACTCCGCTTCCTCCGCCTTCAACCATCGTAGGAATTTCCGTTCCATATCCCTGGCGGTCTCGGCGTAAGTCTTTCCCGACGCTCTTGTACACTCTCTGAACCGCTTCCGGTACATCTCCGGAGTCAGCCGGAATGAGTGGAGAACCGCACTCTTAATCGCGTCATAACTAGTACACTCCTCTAGGTCCAGCATGTTATAGGCTTCCCGGGCCTCTCCAGTCAACCTGCCCTGGACCAGAGCAGCCCAATCATCTTCCGGCCACTCCTTCAGAGTCGCTATCCGTTCAAAGTGTTCGAAGAACGCCTCAGCTTCTTGTGGTTCGAACGTAGGTAAGTCACGTTCCCTTACCTTGAGGTCATCCCGCCGTGCAGGTAGTGAGGGCAGACCACGTTCAACGCGACGCAATTCGACTTCTTTCTTTGCCTTTATCTCCTCCAGTCGCAGTCGTCTCTCTCCTTCTTCTCGCTGCAGCCGAGCTTCTCGCTCCTCTCGCTGCAGCTGCAGCCGTGCTTCTCGCTCCTCTCGCTGCAGCTGGGCTTCCAGTTGCATCTTCATTATTTCCAGTTGCAGGCTCCTCTTACTACAGCTGGACCTTCCACTGCTCCCATGTTCACTGTGAATTCTCTCCACACTGGTAGGCGCTTGGGGGGGCCCTAGTCGGGACGGTTCACCTTGCGACGGCTCTCCTCGGGACGGCTCCTCTTGAGATGGCTCCTCTCCCGTCGCTTCCTCTCGAGCTGTGAGCTGTGCCATGATCTCTATCCTTCGCTCCGCTACCTTAGTCGTCCTCAACCTGATCCCAAAGTGGTTTGCCACTTGTTGGAGCTGGGCCTTGGTACACTCTTCTAAAATTCTCTCGTCCCTTGTGTCAATAAATTTCTTTACTTTGTCTTCCTCCATCTCTATATCATTGAGCATACACGACAACACAGACAAGTTAGTAGGCACTAATTTCACCGTTTCAGTCCCTTATCTGGTTGAGTAACAGTACCACCGAATTCACTGGCCACACTGTATTAGTACCCTGGCAACACTTGTCTTGCAATTTGGTCCACACTGTAGCTTGATCCACGCTTCCTGGCGAAGTTCCCAGTTCTTGGCTACTGGGGTTCGTATCCTGGCGAGGTCGCCAGTTCTCTTGTCACGTGGGGGTGGGCGGTCCGGGGCTCTGCTAACACTCGGCTGCTAGGGGCTCAAAGGGCCCAAATACTCAGCCCCTCCGACTCCCTGGATTCACCGGAGTCTCCTTGGTCACACAAGATAGGACCAACAATGCCCACCTCCGCAGGTCTTTGCTTCCACCACAAAGGGGTGCCACTGATTCACCCTGGAAGCCCTTCAGTCAACCACGGGGAAACTGCTGTTAACAGTTCCGGCCTAGACCCGTGGGGGAGTGAAGGAAGACTCAGGCTTACCTATAACCATAGCCTCTCTGAGTCTTGCCTGCCAGACAAAAAAAAGGTTGCAGGAACTCCTTTCCCGCCTGTCTTCTCTATCTTCCTCTTAGCAAGGTCGCCAGCTGGGTTATTATATCTGCACCCCAGCAATGCAGTTCAGTGGGTGTATCATATATCGTTTGTAGCCAGAAATGTATGCTCATAGAGAAATATCACAAATGGAGGCACACTCAAACACAGTAATAAAATGTGTGGATTTACTGACGCAAATTACATGAACACACACACACAATCACAAGTAATACATGAATATGGAATATGGATGATGAGTCTGGAGATCGTCAGCCTCTTCTTCCACGACCTCCAACTCTCCTTCAACTGGGCAGGAAGACAGGAGTCTCACACTCTCACAGGAGGGCCTCTTCACCACGTCGGCACCTCTTCTTCACTGTCCTGCCATCCATACACACTGTCCTCTCTGACAGTCCTGGACACAAGCTGCCTTGCAGCCTATTCTACTATTAAAGTAATAAAGTCTTGCTGCCACATATACGAGTAAATATTGTGGCCTAACTAGCCTACTCATACAAGGGGTAATGGGAGGGAAAAATGATCTACCTTACACTCCTGGCTCACGACGCCTGTCCCTCGATGGTGTGAGGTTCCCACGCTTCCTTGGGTCGATCCTCGACGATCCAGGGCGTTCCACAGGTCCTCAGGTGTCGTGAAGCCTTCGCGTCGTCGCCGTTCCAATCCCTGAGATTCAGCTGCCCCAATCCTGGTTCATCGATGGGCGCTGAGCTAATCACTATCTTTCCCCACACTCGCCTCTCCCACAGGGCGTCGCTCCTTGTCCTAGGCACGGTGTCGTCCTTCCAAGATTCTCAGTGGATGTGACCCCAGTCACAGCTAGCTTGCTCGCCCACCTTCCAGACCTCAACGTCCAGCCAGCGGCGCCGCCCAGCGTCGTCGCCGACTATTTTCCAAGTTTGGGCACTTCTCTGCTCACTGAACTTGGTTCCTCTTTTGCTTCCCAGAAGCGCAGGGTCTCCAATAACGGTGGTAGGCTGCGCAGGCCAGCTCAATCCACTGAACAAGGCTTGCAGAGCCTCCAATCCCTGAGAGCAGACCGAGGCGCGTCCTGTCGCTTCCACGGTCAGTACAACTCTGACGTTGGCGCCGCCCGGGGCACTCGGTGACGTCATGGCGGGCCCTGATTTGTCGCCCGCGACCTACGTCGGCCAATCCGCGATCGGCATAGTGTCCCTTCCACAAGGTCACATCTGCCGTAGGGGATACTGTTTCATTTTATAACAGGGCGCCAATTTTCCTTTATTTACAACTTATAATATAACCTCCTTCCATAAAATGGCAGCCAGTCTGGTCGCCACATATATCATTAGACTCCCTGAACCTCAGAGAATCAGTAGGGAGAGCTGATATGACTCTTTAAGCCGGCAAACGAAAGAAATAGGAGAGGGCACCGTAACAGTATATAGAAAAGAATGGAGGTGGTAGAAAAAAAATCTTAAAGCGTTCAGTGAGAATCCACAAAGTCTTCTCGGAATACTCCTTATTTTTTTCTCCGAGGCAATGGGTCTCCACATTTGCACCAGAGGTGGTACCCTCACAACTTATATATATATATATATATATATATATATATATATATATATATATATATATATATATATATATATATATATATATATATATATATATATATATATATATATATATATATATATATATTGCACCAGAGGTGGTATCCTCCGATATATATATATATATATAATCCTTTCAAACAACTTACTAATTGTCACTCACTTTATGGCGAAAGTGGAAGTTTGATTTAGACGAATGTACACCTGATTAGTCCAGTCATTAATTATTATGATTTGCATAAGTTGTTACGACTAAATTGTCTGACTCTGACAACTGAAATGATTATTTTTTAAATCACTGATAAAGGAAGCCTCTAAATCTAAAACTAATTCTAGATTATAAAATTTGCTTTTATATTTGCTGTGCATAACATATTGAATGATATGCCAGTATTGTGGTTTTCTCTAAGGTAAATAATTTACTGTAAATCTGTGTAAACTAAAGATAATATAAACGTACAAACATTTATAAAGGAAGTTTTTGAATTTGAATAGCTATATGTTTGTTTATGTCTGGCGTTTGTGTATATCTCCACCAGGGGATTTAGCCTCCTGGGTTAAATCCCCTGGTGAGGTCCTTCCACTAATGTTCCTCCGGACACTTTTCCATAGCCTCCAGTACCGCTCGCGGATCGCTATTGCTGCTCCAAGTCCAGTACACCGTCCCCTCACAACCGTCCGGGGGTCACTGAATCACGGTCTGCTCTGTTACAATCTAATATACCCGCTGTGTTTGTCGTCCGGTTGACTAATGCTTCGTTGTGAGACTCTACAACGCGCTGTTAAATCACACAGCTGCTTCAGTGTCTTGTATAACCTCTTACGTTTCGCTAATAATTTACTCCAGTAAAGGAATTTCACGACACTGTCAAGTGTCTTATATTATTGAGTATATGCTAAAACACTTTACACTGCAGGCTGAGTGCCAGACATTGGTTATCCGTGAGCTCATAATTAGGTTGCAACGTTCAGTGCTCAACGTAAACAAAGGCCAATGATGTCGGAAACTAGTCCTCAGCTACGTTGCAAGGAAGGTGGCCATAGACAGCATTCCTTGGCCAACCTTTCCTCTCACTTCGCATCGTCCCCTCACTAACAACCATCTCATCCCACAAGTGAGTCCAAGAAATGTCAGGAAATACTCACACCCAAGTACGGCTGGTAACAAGTGGAATGCACTGAAAGAAGCCGTGGTGGAAGCCACCTCCGTCTACCGTCATAAAGTCACATTCGTTACAGATTTCGAATGTTAGTAAAGTTCGTTTAAACCGTAACATATACAACAAGGTTGTTAGGCGGGGCATAAAGAACTAAATCGCTAGTTTTAGTAATCACTAATCCATATGTACTGACAGGTATATATCAACTGTCTCCCCCCCTCCCTAGCACTCCCCTTAAAACCGGCCAACCACTTGATTTAGACGGTTGATTTAGACCGCCCAAGTGGTTGGGCACCATACCTTCCCCCCGTCCTGTCCCAAATCCTTATCCTCATATCCCTACCAGGTGATATATAGTCGTAATGGCTCCTTGATTACCCTTACAATCAACCCTCCCACATTACTCCCTTTACAATCATTCTTCCACAACACTCCCCTTACAATCAACCCTTCCACAACACTCCCATTACAATCAACCCTCCCACAACACCCCCCTCACAATCAACCCTCCCACAACACTCCCCTCACAATCAACCCTCCCACAACACTCCCCTCACAATCAACCCTCCCACAACACTCCCCTCACAATCAACCCTCCCACAACACTCCCCTCACAATCAACCCTCCCACAACACTCCCCTCACAATCAACCCTCCCACAACACTCCCCTCACAATCAACCTTCCCACAACACTCCCCTCACAATCAACCCTCCCACAACACTCCCCTCACAATCAACCCTCCCACAACACTCCCCTCACAATCAACCTTCCCACAACACTCCCCTCACAATCAACCCTCCCACAACACTTCCCTCACAATCAACCCTCCCACAACACTCCCCTCACAATCAACCCTCCCACAACACTCCCCTCAAAATCAACCCTCCCACAACACTCCCCTCAAAATCAACCCTCCCACAACACTCCCCTCAAAATCAACCCTCCCACAACTCTTGGCTTTCACCATCTTTCCTCCTTAACCCATTATCACTCCTACCTTTCACGTTCCCTAGGGGCTACTACTACTACGGAGGAGGAGGAGGATACAAACCAGGAGATGTAGGAGATCTGAGCAGAAGCAAGAAGAGGATGAGGACCCTGGCGTAGTTGAAGTCAATTAGGTGGTTGAAAAAAGGAGAACCAAAGGCTGTATTAAAGAAGAGAGAATAGAAAGAACAAGTTAATGAAAATGTGATGAATTGGAAAGTCTGGAAGGAGATGGGGATTGAGAGAATAGGTGAAATAGGGATGATGAAGGGCAAAAGGGGAAATATGTAGTGATGAAATGGAAGGGTGTAAAATGATTGGGAAGGGGGAAACGAAATTTGTAGTGATGAAGGGAAAGGGTTGAAGTGGGTTGTGATGAAAGGGAAAGGGTGAATGGAAGCGGGGGAGACGGGGTGGGAGGTGGAAAGGGAGGAAGGGATAAGTCATGATGGAGCACAATATTCACGTGATTTAATACACCCATCAGTTGCTAATCTATGACTCCCACAATAGTGTATGTGTGTGTGTGTTGATTCACGTTAATGATTCAGTCATGTGTTGCTTGCTGTTTATTCACTATTCACTTGATACTGTGCGTAGTATACTTACTTTTCAACAAATGGTGATTTATATATACTCAACCCATCCTCCTGTTTAGATAGTAGTCTTTGTAACTATGTGCACCATCTTGAGATCTTGAGGTTATCTTGAGATGATTTCGGGGCTTTAGTGTCCCCGCGACCCGGTCCTCGACCAGGCTTCCACCCCCAGGAAGCAGTCCGTGACAGCTGACCAACACCCAGGTACCTATTTTACTGCTAGGTAACAGGGGCATAGGGTGAAAGAAACTCTGCCAATTGTTTTTCGCCGGCGCCCGGGATCGAACCCGGGACCACAGGATCACAAGTCCAACATGCTGTCCGCTCGGCCGACCGGCTCCCTTCCATAGTACAAAGGCTCCCTTCCCTAGTACTTTGTACCATAGTACAAAGATTTGCCGTTCTAGGCAATTGGATAGTAGAACTTTGAACTATTCACTTTATAAGTCGGAAAAAATTTACCTAAAAAAACAAACTTAAATATTCCTAGGCCTAGTATAGCACACATATGTATTATATTCATAGGCATCCATCAGTCTCAGGAGACTATGGAGTTGTGCTCTGGTTGTCAGTCTGGAGTTGCCTCTCCAGGGCGCAAAGCCAGGGTAGGTTGATACAGGGAAGAAGCTGTTACCCATGCATCAGGTCCCCTCCACGGCGCCGAAAGTCTCCAATGGAAAGGCAAACGCCAATGCGACTAGTTCCCTCGCCGTTGCAGGAACTGTGAGAACGAGGTTCAAGGCCACAACGAACTGCCCCAGGAGGCTCCAACTCCGGAGTTGACCTCGAAGTTGGTAAAAGAAGGCACAGGGACTCCAAACCCGGAGACCGCCGTGGTCGGGGCCGGAGAAGAACCACCCCATCAAGGGCATGAACGACCCCAGCCTCCTGAAGCAGAGCCTGGGGGGCCGCACGAGCCCCAGGAGGTGGACGTCCCGGTCCCGCACCTACGGGTTCCTGACAGAGATCGTCACAGCCGTCTTTCACCCGTGGCCGGCTTCCTTCACGACCCAGCAGAAGGAAGAGTAATAATTATTAATTAAATATGTTTTTATAATAATAATAATAATTATAATACTAATTGTTGTAATTAATAATTATTAGACACGTAAGACTGTCCTGGAACGGTGATGTAAAAATGTTTGTGAAAACTGTCATGAAATGTAGAACGAGCTCCGTAAGACTCCAGGAAAGTGAGCAGAGTTGTGTGATTATGAAGAAACTACTGATTTACAACTCTGTAGTTTCTCGCATGAACTGCCACACCCAACGCGCACATCTGAATATATAGGAAGTGACAACGCTATCAACATTGTTTAGAATTCTCAACAAAATGGTCTAAAATCCCTCAAAAGAGAGTAAGATTAATCAAATTAAAAATTAAAGCAAGCTAGCAATCTTGCGTGTTAAGAAGAATGCGATGAACCAGTCAGGCAAGGAGGTGTGCAATCAAAGCAAGTAAGCAAATAAAGCCATGAGGTATGGAGTCTCACAAACAAGGGAGCATGTGATCAAACAAGCAGACAAGCAATAAGACAAAGAATCGATCAAGAGAACAAACAGACAGGCAAATGTCCAAGCAAGCGAACAACCAACTAGACATGTTATGAAACAAATGAGCAATCAATCAGGCAAGGGATCAAGCAAACATAAAAGCAATCAGTCCTTTACTCAGATAAAGCAAACGAACAAGCAACCAGGCAAAGGACCAAGCATGGGCAAACGATCAAGCAAGTGAAGAAGCAATCATGAAAGGGATCAAACAAGCAAACAAACAATCAAGCAGGCGACCAAGCGAGCAGAAAAGCAATCAAGCAAGGAATGAAGCAAGCGAACAGGTAGTCGGATCAAGGAATCAAGCGAAAAAAATGGTGTACATATCATTACAGACCAGCCCACGCACGAGGAATCAAAAACAATATTTTCCGGCAAGTCTCAAAGTCAACTCATGAATTATTTCCCTCCAGGAAGCAGAATGCTCAATGTCCCAATGCTTTAAAAATTGCATGCGAGAGATGCCAAAAAGGTTCAGTACCAAACACCAGGCTGAAATGGGAGAGGCGGGACCCAAGCGTTGATGCTCAGCCTCGGCAATAAAAATTAAATGAGTACATATGCACGTTAGGTCACACACACACACACGCACACACACACACACACACACACACACACACACACACACACACACACACACACACACACACACACACACACATACACACACACGCACACACGCACACAATGAATTGACATTTTAATACACAAATTTAAAAATAAACAATTAAATCTCATTTATCTTGATGAATGCAAAGTTTATATAATAACAACACGAATATTGTTCTTATAATTAAATTTTGGGCGTGGTATTTAACTATTTGAATATTTTGATTCAAATACATCATGTGTGTTGAAAAAATGTGAAATTAGCATTCTAGTCCAGGTGAAATGGGTTTAATGCCTCATATTTAGTGCAGGAATAAATAACTATTTGCACCAATTAATGTGAATTATTTTGGAGACCCTTTCATAACACATAGTTGCGTGTTTTAATTTGGATGTTTGTACGCTTGCTTTTGGGCCTCCCTGACAGTGCACCTAATTATTTGTTCGTTACTGAGTCAGTTGTGTGGGTGTCTATGTGTGTATGTGCCTGTGTGTCTGTGTGTATGTGCCTGTGTGTCTGTGTGTATGTGTCTGTGTGTATGTGCCTGTGTGTCTGTGTGTATGTGTCTGTGTGTGTATGTATGTGCCTGTGTGTCTGTACTTGCCTATTTGTACTTACCTGTTTGTACCTGCAGGATCAAACATTAGCTCATGGACCCCGTCTTTCTAATCGCCGGTTTAAAACAATGATCTCTGGTCTAGAGCAATGATCCCTAAATGATCCCGGTTTAAAGCAATGAACCCTAAAAGCACTTTCCCTATCTAGCTTCTTTTAAACTTAGGAATGGAGTTAGCTTCCACAACCTGTTCCTTTAGTTCATTCAATTTTCTCACTAATCTTCCAGTAAATGAAAAACGTCCTGACATTTGTTTAACTCACCTGAGTCTCTAGCCTTCACCTATGTCCCCGTGTTCTATTGGAATTCATTGTGGACATTTCCTATATTTACACTCTGTCATTCCCCGTGAGTATTTTGTACATCTCTATCATCCCTCTCTCTCTCTCTCTCTCTCTCTCTCTCTCTCTCTCTCTCTCTCTCTCTCTCTCTCTCTCTCTCTCTCTCTCTCTCTCTCTCTCTCTCTCTCTCTCTCTCTCTCTCCTTTTCTCTAGCGTCGCCAGGTTTACTGTCTTCAGTCTCTCTTCATAACTCATCCATTGCAATTCTGGGATGAGCCTCGTCGCAAACTTCTGAACCTTTTCTTGCTTCCTTCTGTGTTTTTCTATGGACTGGGGCTCCACTACGGGGCGACATACTCTAGAACCGGTCTCACGTAGGTAGTGTACAGTGATCTAAATGCCTCTTGTTTCAGTTCCTAATTGATGTTTTAACTGTTGCCAATGTGTATAATATGCTTCTGATATTATCTTTTAATATGTGCCTCCGAAAACAGGTTCGATGGTTCTGTTCACTCCTCGGTTTTTCTCGAGACGTTATTTTGTGTCTTTGTGTCTGCTCTGAGATCCAACTGAGACTCTTCAGTCTGTTGGCACTCAGACTCACTAGTCTATTGGACTCGGTCGCATCTACAAGTGAGGCTGTGAACTGAGTCTGTCATCACTTCTTCGTTATATATCCCACTTGTTCACTCATCTGACACTAAAAATGTAATTTCTAATGTCTGTATCTTATTTGGGGGACTCAGTTTCCACGTGTATCCCCCTTGGTCGTGGTACAGTCATTCATCATAAGATGTCATTGTCTACCCTTTCATTTTCCTGAAATGAAGATCTTTCGTCGCAGAAGTTTGCGACGAGGCTCCTCCCAGAGTTACGAGGGAAGGGGTATCAAGAGCGCCTGAAGGAACTGAACCTGACGACACTAGAAAAAAGAAGGAATAGGGGTGATGTGATAGAAATTTATAAAATACTCAGGGGAAATTGACAGAGTGGAAATAGATGAATTGTTCACAACGTAATAATAACAGAACGAGCAGACATGGGTGGAAGCTGGAAACTCAGATGAGTTACAGAGATGTTAGGAAGTTTTCATTTAGCGTGAGAGTAGTGGAAAAATTAAATGAACTCCACGAGCAGGTTGTGGAAGTAACTCTATTCATAATTTTAAAACCCATAAATGATAGGGAAATAGGACAGGAGTCATTGCTATAAACAACCGATGACTAGAAAGGCGGGATCCAAGAGTCAATGATCGATCCTGCATGGCCAAATAGGTGAATACAAATAGGTGAGTACACATACATACACACACATACACATACATATACGCACACACACACACACACACACACACACCACACACACCACACGCGCGCGCGCGCACACACACACACAAACACACACACACACACACACACACACACACACACACACACACACACACACACACACACACACACACACACACACACACACACACACACACATATTCAGAGAGGTGATGCCATCCACATACACTCTGTTGTCCCTCCATGCTAGTTCATCACTCCAGTGCACCCTGTATTCAGAGCATCCCTCACACCAACCTCTCACTCTCTTCTTGAAGAAACTTTTTTTCTTTCAATCAGA